>NW_027039801.1:0-101684 GCF_034236695.1 Oncorhynchus nerka | reverse complement strand
CGTACATTGTGATAATGACTATTACACTAGTTGTTAGTGGATCGTACATTATGACTCTCTATGACATATTACACTAGTTGTTAGTGGATCGTACATTATGACTCTATGACATATTACACTAGTTGTTATTGGATCGGACTCTATGACATATTACATTTGTTAGTGGATCGTCATTATGACTCTGTGACATATCACACTAGTTGTTAGTGGATCGTACATTATGACTCTATGACATATCACACTAGTTGTTAGTGGATCGTACATTATGACTCTATTACATATTACAGTAGTTGTTAGTGGATCGTACATTATGACTCTATGACATATTAAACTAGTTGTTAGTGGGTCGTACATTATGACTCTATTACATATTACAGTAGGTTTTAGTGGATCGTACATTATGACTCTATGACATATTACACTAGTTGTTAGTGGATCGTACATTATGACTCTATTACATATTACAGTAGTTGTTAGTGGATCGTACATTATGACTCTATTACATATTACACTAGTTGTTAGTGGATCGTACATTATGACTCTATGACATATTCCGCTAGTTGTTAGTGGATCGTACATTATGACTCTATGACATATCACACTAGTTGTTAGTGGATCGTACATTATGACTCTATTACATATTATACTAGTTGTTAGTGGATCGTACATTATGACTCTATTACATATTCCACTAGTTGTTAGTGGATCGTACATTATGACTCTATGACATATTACACTAGTTGTTAGTGGATCGTACATTATCATAATGACATATCACACTAGTTGTTAGTGGATCGTACATTATGACTCTATTACATATTACACTAGTTGTTAGTGGATCGTACATTATGACTCTATGACATATTACACTAGTTGTTAGTGGATCGTACATTATCATAATGACATATTACACTAGTTGTTAGTGGATCGTACATTGTGATAATGACTTATTACACTAGTTGTTAGTGGATCGTACATTGTGACTCTATGACATATTACACTAGTTGTTAGTGGATCGTACATTATGACTCTATGACATATTACACTAGTTGTTATTGGATCGTACATTATGACTCTATGACATATTACAGTAGTTGTTAGTGGATCGTACATTATGACTCTATGACATATCACACTAGTTGTTAGTGGATCGTACATTATGACTCTATGACATATCACACTAGTTGTTAGTGGATCGGATGACATATTACACTAGTTGTTAGTGGATCGTACATTATGACTCTATGACATATTACACTAGTTGTTAGTGGATCGTACATTATGACTCTATGACATATTCCACTAGTTGTTAGTGGATCGTACATTATGACTCTATGACATATTACACTAGTTGTTAGTGGATCGTACATTATCATAATGACATATCACACTAGTTGTTACACATTATGACTCTATGACATATTACACTAGTTGTTAGTGGATCGTACATTATGACTCTATGACATATTACACTAGTTGTTAGTGGATCGTACATTATCATAATGACATATTACACTAGTTGTTACTGGATCGTACATTGTGATAATGACTTATTACACTAGTTGTTAGTGGATTGTACATTGTGACTCTATGACATATTACACTAGTTGTTAGTGGATCACATTAGACTTGACATATTACAGTAGTTGTTAGTGGATCGTACATTATGACTCTATGACATATTACAGTAGTTGTTAGTGGATCGTACATTATGACTCTATTACATATTACAGTAGTTGTTAGTGGATCGTACATTATGACTCTATGACATATTACACTAGTTGTTAGTGGGTCGTACATTATGACTCTATTACATATTACAGTAGGTTTTAGTGGATCGTACATTATGACTCTATGACATATTACACTAGTTGTTAGTGGATCGTACATTATGACTCTATTACATATTACAGTAGTTGTTAGTGGATCGTACATTATGACTCTATGACATATTACACTAGTTGTTAGTGGATCGTACATTATGACTCTATTACATATTACACTAGTTGTTATGGATACATATGAGTATTCCATGTAGTTGTTAGTGGATCGTACATTATGACTCTATGACATATTACACTAGTTGTTAGTGGATCGTACATTATGACTCTATTACATATTACAGTAGTTGTTAGTGGATCGTACATTATGACTCTATTACATATTACAGTAGTTGTTAGTGGATCGTACATTATGACTCTATTACATATTACAGTAGTTGTTAGTGGATCGTACATTATGACTCTCTGACATATTACACTAGTTGTTAGTGGGTCGTACATTATGACTCTATTACATATTACAGTAGGTTTTAGTGGATCGTACATTATGACTCTATGACATATTACACTAGTTGTTAGTGGATCGTACATTATGACTCTATTACATATTACAGTAGTTGTTAGTGGATCGTACATTATGACACTATTACATATTCCACTAGTTGTTAGTGGATCGTACATTATGACTCTATTACATATCACACTAGTTGTTAGTGGATCGTACATTATGACTCTATGACATATTACACTAGTTGTTAGTGGATCGTACATTATGACTCTATGACATATTACACTAGTTGTTAGTGGATCGTACATTATGACTCTATGACATATTACAGTAGTTGTTAGTGGATCGTACATGGATCTGTGACATATCATAGTTGTTAGTGATCGTACATTATGACATATTCACACTAGTTGTTAGTGGATCGTACATTATGACTCTATGACATATTACACTAGTTGTTAGTGGATCGTACATTATGACTCTACATATTATACTAGTTGTTAGTGGATCGTACATTATGACTCTATTACATATTCCACTAGTTGTTAGTGGATTATGACTCTATGACATATTACATTTGTTATGGATCTACATTATCATAATGACATATCACACTAGTTGTTAGTGGATCGTACATTATGACTCTATGACATATTACACTAGTTGTTAGTGGATCGTACATTATCATAATGACATATTACACTAGTTGTTAGTGGATCGTACATTATCATAATGACATATTACACTAGTTGTTAGTGGATCGTACATTGTGATAATGACTTATTACACTAGTTGTTAGTGGATCGTACATTGTGACTCTATGACATATTACACTAGTTGTTAGTGGATCGTACATTATGACTCTATGACATATTACAGTAGTTGTTAGTGGATCGTACATTATGACTCTATGACATATTACAGTAGTTGTTAGTGGATCGTACATTATGACTCTATTACATATTACAGTAGTTGTTAGTGGATCGTACATTATGACTCTATGACATATTACACTAGTTGTTAGTGGGTCGTACATTATGACTCTATTACATATTACAGTAGGTTTTAGTGGATCGTACATTATGACTCTATGACATATTACACTAGTTGTTAGTGGATCGTACATTATGACTCTATTACATATTACAGTAGTTGTTACTCTTATGACTACATATTACAGTAGTTGTTAGTGGATCGTACATTATGACTCTATTACATATTACACTAGTTGTTAGTGGATCGTACATTATGACTCTATGACATATTCCGCTAGTTGTTAGTGGATCGTACATTATGACTCTATTACATATTACAGTAGTTGTTAGTGGATCGTACATTATGACTCTATTACATATTACAGTAGTTGTTAGTGGATCGTACATTATGACTCTATTACATATTACAGTAGTTGTTAGTGGATCGTACATTATGACTCTATTACATATTACAGTAGTTGTTAGTGGATCGTACATTATGACTCTCTGACATATTACACTAGTTGTTAGTGGGTCGTATTATGACTCTATTACATATTACAGTAGGTTTTAGTGGATCGTATTATGACTCTATGACATATTACACTAGTTGTTAGTGGATCATACATTATGACTCTATTACATATTACAGTAGTTGTTAGTGGATCGTACATTATGACACTATTACATATTCCACTAGTTGTTAGTGGATCGTACATTATGACTCTATTACATATCACACTAGTTGTTAGTGGATCGTACATTATGACTCTCTGACATATTACACTAGTTGTTAGTGGGTCTCTTATGACTCTATGACATATCACACTAGTTGTTAGTGGATCGTACATTATGACTCTATTACATATGACAGTAGTTGTTAGTGGACACTAGTTGTTAGTGGATCGTACATTATGACTCTATGACATATTACACTAGTTGTTAGTGGATCGTACATTATCATAATGACATATCACACTAGTTGTTAGTGGATCGTACATTATGACTCTATTACATATTACACTAGTTGTTAGTGGATCGTACATTATGACACTATTACATATTACACTAGTTGTTAGTGGATCGTACATTATGACACTATTACATATTCCACTAGTTGTTAGTGGATCATATTACATATCTAGTTGTTAGTGGATCGTACATTATGACTCTATGACATATTACACTAGTTGTTAGTGGGTCGTACATTATGACTCTATTACATATTACAGTAGTTGTTAGTGGATCGTTATGACTCTATGACATATTACACTAGTTGTTAGTGGATCGTACATTATGACTCTATTACATATTACAGTAGTTGTTAGTGGATCGTACATTATGACTCTATTACATATTACACTAGTTGTTAGTGGATCGTACATTATGACTCTATGACATATTACACTAGTTGTTAGTGGATCGTACATTATGACTCTATGACATATTACACTAGTTGTTAGTGGATCGTACATTATGACTAATGACATATCACACTAGTTGTTAGTGGATCGTACATATGACTCTATGACATATTACACTAGTTGTTAGTTGTTAGTGGATTACAGTAGTTGTTAGTGGATCGTACATTATGACTCTATTACATATTACACTAGTTGTTAGTGGATCGTACATTATGACTCTATTACATATTCCACTAGTTGTTAGTGGATCGTACATTATGACTCTATGACATATTACACTAGTTGTTAGTGGATCGTACATTATGACTCTATTACATATTACACTAGTTGTTAGTGGATCGTACATTATGACTCTATGACATATTACACTAGTTGTTAGTGGATCGTACATTATGACTCTATTACATATTACAGTAGTTGTTAGTGGATCGTACATATGACTCTATTACATATTACAGTAGTTGTTAGTGGATCGTACATTATGACTCTATGACATATTACACTAGTTGTTAGTGGATCGTACATTATGACTCTATGACATATTACACTAGTTGTTAGTGGATCGTACATTATGACTCTATGACATATTACAGTTGTTAGTGGATCTACTCTATGACATATTTGTTAGTGGATCGTACATTATGACTCTATGACATATTACACTAGTTGTTAGTGGATCGTTATGACTCTATTACATATTCACTAGTTGTTAGTGGATCTATGACATATTACACTAGTTGTTAGTGGATCGTACATTATGACTCTAATGACATATTACACTAGTTGTTAGTGGATCATTATGACTCTATTACATATTACACTAGTTGTTAGTGGATCTATGACTCTATATATTACACTAGTTGTTAGTGGATCGTACATTATCATAATGACATATTACACTAGTTGTTAGTGGATCGTACATTATGACTCTATGACATATTACACTAGTTGTTAGTGGATCGTACATTATGACTCTATGACATATTACACTAGTTGTTAGTGGATCGTACATTATGACTCTATGACATATTACACTAGTTGTTAGTGGATCGTACATTATGACTCTATGACATATTACACTAGTTGTTATTGGATCTATTATGACTCTATGACATATTACAGTAGTTGTTAGTGGATCGACTCTGTGACATTATGACTGGATCTATGACTCTATACATATCACACTAGTTGTTAGTGGATCGTACATTATGACTCTATGACATATTACACTAGTTGTTAGTGGATCGTACATTATGACTCTATGACATATTACACTAGTTGTTAGTGGATCGTACATTATGACTCTATGACATATTACAGTAGTTGTTAGTGGATCGTACATCATGACTCTATGACATATTACACTAGTTGTTAGTGGATCGTACATTATGACTCTATTACATATTATACTAGTTGTTAGTGGATCGTACATTATGACTCTATTACATATTACACTAGTTGTTAGTGGATCGTACATTATGACTCTATGACATATTACACTAGTTGTTAGTGGATCGTACATTATGACATATCACACTAGTTGTTAGTGGATCTCTATGACATATTACACTAGTTGTTAGTGGATCGCACATTATGACTCTATGACATATTACACTAGTTGTTAGTGGATCGACATTATCATACATATTACAGTAGTTGTTAGTGGATCGTACATTATCACTCTATGACATATTACACTAGTTGTTAGTGGATCGTACATTGTGATAATGACATATTACACTAGTTGTTAGTGGATCGACATTGTGACTCTATGACATATTACACTAGTTGTTAGTGGATCGTACATTATGACTCTATGACATATTACACTAGTTGTTAGTGGATCGTACATTATGACTCTATTACATATTACAGTAGTTGTTAGTGGATCGTACATTATGACTCTATTACATATTACAGTAGTTGTTAGTGGATCGTACATTATGACTCTATTACATATTACACTAGTTGTTAGTGGATCGTACATTATGACTCTATGACATATTAAACTAGTTGTTAGTGGATCGTACATTATGACTCTATTACATATTACAGTAGTTGTTAGTGGATCGTACATTATGACTCTATGACATATTACACTAGTTGTTAGTGGATTGTACATTATGACTCTATTACATATTACAGTAGTTGTTAGTGGATCGTACATTATGACTCTATTACATATTACAGTAGTTGTTAGTGGATCGTACATTATGACTCTATTACATATTACAGTAGTTGTTAGTGGATCGTACATTATGACTCTATGACATATTACACTAGTTGTTAGTGGATCACATTATGACTCTATGACATATTACACTAGTTAGTGGATCGTACATTATGACTCTATTACATATTACAGTAGTTGTTAGTGGATCGTACATTATGACTCTATTACATATTCCACTAGTTGTTAGTGGATCGTACATTATGACTCTATGACATATTACACTAGTTGTTAGTGGATCGTACATTATGACTCTATGACATATTACACTAGTTGTTAGTGGATCGCACACTTTGTTATGACTCTTATGACTCTATGACATATTACACTAGTTGTTAGTGGATCGTACATTATGACTCTATGACATATTACACTAGTTGTTAGTGGATCGTACATTATGACTCTATGACATATTACACTAGTTGTTAGTGGATCGTACATTATCATAATGACATATTACACTAGTTGTTAGTGGATCGTACATTATGACTCTATTACATATTACACTAGTTGTTAGTGGATCGTACATTATGACTCTATGACATATTACACTAGTTGTTAGTGGATCGTACATTATGACTCTATGACATATTACAGTAGTTGTTAGTGGATCGTACATTATGACTCTATGACATATTACACTAGTTGTTAGTGGATCGTACATTATGACTCTATGACATATCACACTAGTTGTTAGTGGATCGTACATTATGACTCTATGACATATTACACTAGTTGTTAGTGGATCGTACATTATGACTCTATGACATATCACACTAGTTGTTAGTGGATCATATTCTATTACATATTACACTAGTTGTTAGTGGATCGTACATTATGACTCTATGACATATTCCACTAGTTGTTAGTGGATCGTACATTATGACTCTATGACATATTACACTAGTTGTTAGTGGATTGTACATTATGACTCTACATTTATAGTTGTTACTCTATGACTCTATTACATATTACAGTAGTTGTTAGTGGATCGTACATTATGACTCTATAACATATTACACTAGTTGTTAGTGGATCGTACATTATGACTCTATGACATATTCCGCTAGTTGTTAGTGGATCGTACATTATGACTATGACATATTACACTAGTTGTTAGTGGATCTTACATTATGACTCTATGACATATCACACTAGTTGTTAGTGGATCGTACATTATGACTCTATTACATATTATACTAGTTGTTAGTGGATCGTACATTATGACTCTATTACATATTCCACTAGTTGTTAGTGGATCGTACATTATGACTCTATGACATATTACACTAGTTGTTAGTGGATCGTACATTATCATAATGACATATCACACTAGTTGTTAGTGGATCGTACATTATGACTCTATTACATATTACACTAGTTGTTAGTGGATCGTACATTATGACTCTATGACATATTACACTAGTTGTTAGTGGATCGTACATTATCATAATGACATATTACACTAGTTGTTAGTGGATCGTACATTATCACATATTACACTAGTTGTTAGTGGATCGTACATTGTGACTAATGACTTATTACACTAGTTGTTAGTGGATCGTACATTGTGACTCTATGACATATTACACTGTTAGTGGATCTCTATGACTACATATTACACTAGTTGTTAGTGGATCGTACATTATGACTCTATGACATATTACAGTAGTTGTTAGTGGATCGTACATTATGACTCTGTGACATATCACACTAGTTGTTAGTGGATCGTACATTATGACTCTACATATCACACTAGTTGTTAGTGGATCGTACATTATGACTCTATGACATATTACACTAGTTGTTAGTGGATCGTACATTATGACTCTATGACATATTACACTAGTTGTTAGTGGATCGTACATTATGACTCTATGACATATTACACTAGTTGTTAGTGGATCGTACATTATGACTCTATGACATATTACACTAGTTGTTAGTGGATCGTACATTATGACTCTATTACATATTACACTAGTTGTTAGTGGATCGTACATTATGACTCTATTACATATTACACTAGTTGTTAGTGGATCGTACATTATGACTCTATGACATATTACACTAGTTGTTAGTGGATCGTACATTATCATAATGACATATCACACTAGTTGTTAGTGGATCGACATATGACTCTATTACATATTACACTAGTTGTTAGTGGATCGTACATTATGACTCTATGACATATTACACTAGTTGTTAGTGGATCGTACATTATGACTCTATGACATATTACAGTAGTTGTTAGTGGATCGTACATTATGACTCTATTACATATTACAGTAGTTGTTAGTGGATCGTACATTATGACTCTATGACATATTACACTAGTTGTTAGTGGGTCTTACATTATGACTCTATTACATATTACAGTAGGTTTTAGTGGATCGTACATTATGACTCTATGACATATTACACTAGTTGTTAGTGGATCGTACATTATGACTCTATTACATATTACAGTAGTTGTTAGTGGATCGTACATTATGACTCTATTACATATTACACTAGTTGTTAGTGGATCGTACATTATGACTCTATGACATATTACACTAGTTGTTAGTGGATCGTACATTATGACTCTATGACATATTACACTAGTTGTTAGTGGATCGTACATTATGACTCTATTACATATTACAGTAGTTGTTAGTGGATCGTACATTATGACTCTATTACATATTACAGTAGTTGTTAGTGGATCGTACATTATGACTCTATTACATATTACAGTAGTTGTTAGTGGATCGTACATTATGACTCTCTGACATATTACACTAGTTGTTAGTGGATCGTACATTATGACTCTATTACATATTACAGTAGTTGTTAGTGGATCGTACATTATGACTCTATGACATATTACACTAGTTGTTAGTGGATCGTACATTATGACTCTATTACATATTACAGTAGTTGTTAGTGGATCGTATTATGACTCTACATATAGTTGTTAGTGGATCGTACATTATGACTCTATTACATATTACAGTAGTTGTTAGTGGATCGTACATTATGACTCTATGACATATTACACTAGTTGTTAGTGGATCGTACATTATGACTCTATTACATATTACACTAGTTGTTAGTGGATCGTACATTATGACTCTATGACATATTACACTAGTTGTTAGTGGATCGTACATTATGACTCTATTACATATTACAGTAGTTGTTAGTGGATCGTACATTATGACTCTATTACATATTACAGTAGTTGTTAGTGGATCGTACATTATGACATTATTACTAGTTGTTATGACATATTACACATATTACACTAGTTGTTAGTGGATCGTACATTATGACTCTATGACATATTACACTAGTTGTTAGTGGATCGTACATTATGACTCTATTACATATTACAGTAGTTGTTAGTGGATCGTACATTATGACTCTATTACATATTACACTAGTTGTTAGTGGATTGATCGGATCGTACATTATGACTCTATGACATATTACACTAGTTGTTAGTGGATCGTACATTATGACTCTATGACATATTACACTAGTTGTTAGTGGATCGTACATTATGACTCTATGACATATTACACTAGTTGTTAGTGGATCGTACATTATGACTCTATGACATATTACACTAGTTGTTAGTGGATCGTACATTATCACTCTATGACATATTACACTAGTTGTTAGTGGATCGTACATTATCATACATTTATTACATATTACACTAGTTGTTAGTGGATCGTACATTATGACTCTATTACATATTACACTAGTTGTTAGTGGATCGTACATTATGACTCTATGACATATTACACTAGTTGTTATTGGATCGTACATTATGACTCTATGACATATTACAGTAGTTGTTAGTGGATCGTACATTATGACTCTGTGACATATCACACTAGTTGTTAGTGGATCGTACATTATGACTCTATGACATATCACACTAGTTGTTAGTGGATCGTACATTATGACTCTATGACATATTACACTAGTTGTTAGTGGATCGTACATTATGACTCTATGACATATCACACTAGTTGTTAGTGGATCGTACATTATGACTCTATTACATATTATACTAGTTGTTAGTGGATCGTACATTATGACTCTATTACATATTCCACTAGTTGTTAGTGGATCGTACATTATGACTCTATGACATATTACACTAGTTGTTAGTGGATCGTACATTATCATAATGACATATCACACTAGTTGTTAGTGGATCGTACATTATGACTCTATTACATATTACACTAGTTGTTAGTGGATCGTACATTATGACTCTATGACATATTACACTAGTTGTTAGTGGATCGTACATTATCATAATGACATATTACACTAGTTGTTAGTGGATCGTACATTATCATAATGACATATTACACTAGTTGTTAGTGGATCGTACATTGTGATAATGACTTATTACACTAGTTGTTAGTGGATCGTACATTGTGACTCTATGACATATTACACTAGTTGTTAGTGGATCGTACATTATGACTCTATGACATATTACACTAGTTGTTAGTGGATCGTACATTATGACTCTATTACATATTACAGTAGTTGTTAGTGGATCGTACATTATGACTCTATTACATATTACAGTAGTTGTTAGTGGATCGTACATTATGACTCTATGACATATTACACTAGTTGTTAGTGGATCGTACATTATGACTCTATTACATATTACAGTAGGTTTTAGTGGATCGTACATTATGACTCTATGACATATTACACTAGTTGTTAGTGGATCGTACATTATGACTCTATTACATATTACAGTAGTTGTTAGTGGATCGTACATTACACTATTAGTTGTTAGTGGATCGTACATTATGACTCTATTACATATCACACTAGTTGTTAGTGGATCGTACATTATGACTCTCTGACATATTACACTAGTTGTTAGTGGATCGTACATTATGACTCTATGACATATCACACTAGTTGTTAGTGGATCGTACATTATGACTCTATTACATATGACAGTAGTTGTTAGTGGATCGTCATTATGACTCTACATATTACAGTAGTTGTTAGTGGATCGTACATTATGACTCTATTACATATTACACTAGTTGTTAGTGGATCATTATGACTCTATGACATATTCCACTAGTTGTTAGTGGATCGTACATTATGACTCTATGACATATTACACTAGTTGTTAGTGGATTGTACATTATGACTCTATTACATATTACAGTAGTTGTTAGTGGATCATATTATGACTCTATTACATATTACAGTAGTTGTTAGTGGATCGTACATTATGACTCTATTACATATTACAGTAGTTGTTAGTGGATCGTACATTATGACTCTATTACATATTACACTAGTTGTTAGTGGATCGTAGTCTATTACATATTACAGTAGTTGTTAGTGGATCGTACATTATGACTCTATTACATATTACACTAGTTGTTAGTGGATCGTATTGACTCTATGACATATTCAGTAGTTGTTAGTGGATCGTACATTATGACTCTATTACATATTACAGTAGTTGTTAGTGGATCGTACATTATGACTCTATTACATATTACAGTAGTTGTTAGTGGATCGTACATTATGACTCTATGACATATTACACTAGTTGTTAGTGGGTCGTACATTATGACTCTATTACATATTACAGTAGGTTTTACATATTACATATTACACTAGTTGTTAGTGGATCGTACATTATGACTCTATTACATATTACAGTAGTTGTTAGTGGATCGTACATTATGACACTATTACATATTCCACTAGTTGTTAGTGGATCGTACATTATGACTCTACATATCACAGTTGTTAGTGGATCGTACATTATGACTCTCTGACATATTACACTAGTTGTTAGTGGATCGTACATTATGACTCTATTACATATTACAGTAGGTTTTAGTGGATCGTACATTATGACTCTATGACATATTACACTAGTTGTTAGTGGATCTCATTATGACTCTATTACATATTACACTAGTTGTTAGTGGATCGTACATTATGACTCTATTACATATTACACTAGTTGTTAGTGGATCGTACATTATGACTCTATTACATATTACACTAGTTGTTACGTACATTATGACTCTATGACATATTACACTAGTTGTTAGTGGATCGTACATTATGACTCTATGACATATTACACTAGTTGTTAGTGGATCTTATGACTCTATGACATATTACACTAGTTGTTAGTGGATCGTACATTATGACTCTATGACATATTACACTAGTTGTTATTGGATCGTACATTATGACTCTATGACATATTACAGTAGTTGTTAGTGGATCGTACATTATGACTCTGTGACATATCACACTAGTTGTTAGTGGATCATATTATGACTCACATATTAGTTGTTAGTGGATCGTACATTATGACTCTATGACATATTACACTAGTTGTTAGTGGATCGTACATTATGACTCTATGACATATCACACTAGTTGTTAGTGGATCGTACATTATGACTCTATTACATATTATACTAGTTGTTAGTGGATCGTACATTATGACTCTATTACATATTACACTAGTTGTTAGTGGATCGTACATTATGACTCTATGACATATTACACTAGTTGTTAGTGGATCGTACATTATGACTCTATGACATATTACACACTAGTTGTTAGTGGATCGTACATTATGACTCTATTACATATTACACTAGTTGTTAGTGGATCGTATTTATGACTCTATGACATATTACACTAGTTGTTAGTGGATCGTACATTATGACTAATGACATATTACACTAGTTGTTAGTGGATCGTACATTCATAATGACATATTACACTATTGTTACATATTACACTAGTTGTTAGTGGATCGTACATTGTGACTCTATGACATATTACACTAGTTGTTAGTGGATCTCATTATGACTCTATGACATATTACAGTAGTTGTTAGTGGATCGTACATTATGACTCTATGACATATTACACTAGTTGTTAGTGGATCGTACATTATGACTCTATTACATATTACAGTAGGTTTTAGTGGATCGTACATTATGACTCTATGACATATTACACTAGTTGTTAGTGGATCGTACATTATGACTCTATTACATATTACAGTAGTTGTTAGTGGATCGTACATTATGACACTATTACATATTCCACTAGTTGTTAGTGGATCGTACATTATGACTCTATTACATATTACACTAGTTGTTAGTGGATCGTACATTATGACTCTATTACATATTACACTAGTTGTTAGTGGATCGTACATTATGACTCTATGACATATTACACTAGTTGTTAGTGGATCGTACATTATGACTCTATTACATATTACAGTAGTTGTTAGTGGATCGTACATTATGACTCTATTACATATTACAGTAGTTGTTAGTGGATCGTACATTATGACTCTATTACATATTACACTAGTTGTTAGTGGATCGTACATTATGACTCTATGACATATTACACTAGTTGTTAGTGGATCGTACATTATGACTCTATGACATATTACAGTTGTTAGTTTGTACATTATTCTATTACATATTACAGGATGGATCGTACATTATGACTCTATTACATATTACAGTAGTTGTTAGTGGATCGTACATTATGACTCTATTACATATTACAGTAGCTGTTAGTGGATCGTACATTATGACTCTATTACATATTCCACTAGTTGTTAGTGGATCGTACATTATGACTCTATTACATATTACAGTAGTTGTTAGTGGATCGTACATTATGACTCTATTACATATTACACTAGTTGTTAGTGGATCGTACATTATGACTCTATGACATATTACACTAGTTGTTAGTGGATCGTACATTATGACTCTATTACATATTACAGTAGTTGTTAGTGGATCGTACATTATGACTCTATGACATATTACACTAGTTGTTAGTGGATCGTACATTATGACTCTATTACATATTACAGTAGTTGTTAGTGGATCGTACATTATGACTCTATTACATATTACAGTAGTTGTTAGTGGATCGTACATTATGACTCTATTACATATTACACTAGTTGTTAGTGGATCGTACATTATGACTCTATGACATATTACAGTAGTTGTTAGTGGATCGTACATTATGACTCTATTACATATTACAGTAGTTGTTAGTGGATCGTACATTATGACTCTATTACATATTACAGTAGTTGTTAGTGGATCGTACATTATGACTCTATGACATATTACACTAGTTGTTAGTGGGTCTTACATTATGACTCTATTACATATTACAGTAGGTTTTAGTGGATCGTACATTATGACTCTATGACATATTACACTAGTTGTTAGTGGATCGTACATTATGACTCTATTACATATTACAGTAGTTGTTAGTGGATCGTACATTATGACTCTATTACATATTACACTAGTTGTTAGTGGATCGTACATTATGACTCTATGACATATTCCGCTAGTTGTTAGTGGATCGTACATTATGACTCTATGACATATTACACTAGTTGTTAGTGGATTGTACATTATGACTCTATTACATATTACAGTAGTTGTTAGTGGATCTTATGACTCTACATATTACAGTAGTTGTTAGTGGATCGTACATTATGACTCTATTACATATTACAGTAGTTGTTAGTGGATCGTACATTATGACTCTCTGACATATTACACTAGTTGTTAGTGGGTCGTACATTATGACTCTATTACATATTACAGTAGGTTTTAGTGGATCGTACATTATGACTCTATGACATATTACACTAGTTGTTAGTGGATCGTACATTATGACTCTATTACATATTACAGTAGTTGTTAGTGGATCGTACATTATGACTCTATTACATATTACAGTAGTTGTTAGTGGATCGTACATTATGACTCTATTACATATTACAGTAGTTGTTAGTGGATCGTACATTATGACTCTATGACATATTAAACTAGTTGTTAGTGGGTCGTACATTATGACTCTATTACATATTACAGTAGTTGTTAGTGGATCGTACATTATGACTCTATGACATATTACACTAGTTGTTAGTGGATTGTACATTATGACTCTATTACATATTACAGTAGTTGTTAGTGGATCGTACATTATGACTCTATTACATATTACAGTAGTTGTTAGTGGATCGTACATTATGACTCTATTACATATTACAGTAGTTGTTAGTGGATCGTACATTATGACTCTCTGACATATTACACTAGTTGTTAGTGGGTCGTACATTATGACTCTATGACATATTACACTAGTTGTTAGTGGATCGTACATTATGACTCTATTACATATTACAGTAGTTGTTAGTGGATCGTACATTATGACTCTATTACATATTACACTAGTTGTTAGTGGATCGTACATTATGACTCTATGACATATTCCACTAGTTGTTAGTGGATCGTACATTATGACTCTATGACATATTACACTAGTTGTTAGTGGATCGTACATTATCATAATGACATATCACACTAGTTGTTAGTGGATCGTACATTATGACTCTATTACATATTACACTAGTTGTTAGTGGATCGTACATTATGACTCTATGACATATTACACTAGTTGTTAGTGGATCGTACATTATCATAATGACATATTACACTAGTTGTTAGTGGATCGTACATTATCATAATGACATATTACACTAGTTGTTAGTGGATCGTACATTGTGATAATGACTTATTACACTAGTTGTTAGTGGATCGTACATTGTGACTCTATGACATATTACACTAGTTGTTAGTGGATCGTACATTATGACTCTATGACATATTACACTAGTTGTTATTGGATCGTACATTATGACTCTATGACATATTACAGTAGTTGTTAGTGGATCGTACATTATGACTCTGTGACATATCACACTATTGTTAGTGGATCGTACACTAGTATGTTGTTAGTGGATCGTACATTATGACTCTATGACATATTACACTAGTTGTTAGTGGATCGTACATTATGACTCTATGACATATCACACTAGTTGTTAGTGCATCGTACATTATGACTCTATTACATATTATACTAGTTGTTAGTGGATCGTACATTATGACTCTATTACATATTCCACTAGTTGTTAGTGGATCGTACATTATGACTCTATGACATATTACACTAGTTGTTAGTGGATCGTACATTATGACTCTATGACATATTACACTAGTTGTTAGTGGATCACATTATGACTCTATTACATATTACACTAGTTGTTAGTGGATCGTACATTATGACTCTATGACATATTACACTAGTTGTTAGTGGATCACATTATCATAATGACATATTACACTAGTTGTTAGTGGATCGTACATTATCATAATGACATATTACACTAGTTGTTAGTGGATCGTACATTGTGATAATGACTTATTACACTAGTTGTTAGTGGATCGTACATTGTGACTCTATGACATATTACACTAGTTGTTAGTGGATCGTACATTATGACTCTATTACATATTACAGTAGTTGTTAGTGGATCGTACATTATGACTCTATTACATATTACAGTAGTTGTTAGTGGATCGTACATTATGACTCTATTACATATTACAGTAGTTGTTAGTGGATCGTACATTATGACTCTATGACATATTACACTAGTTGTTAGTGGGTCGTACATTATGACTCTATTACATATTACAGTAGGTTTTAGTGGATCGTACATTATGACTCTATGACATATTACACTAGTTGTTAGTGGATCATACATTATGACTCTATTACATATTACAGTAGTTGTTAGTGGATCGTACATTATGACTCTATTACATATTACACTAGTTGTTAGTGGATCGTACATTATGACTCTATTACATATCACACTAGTTGTTAGTGGATCGTACATTATGACTCTATGACATATTACACTAGTTGTTAGTGGATCGTACATTATGACTCTATGACATATCACACTAGTTGTTAGTGGATCGTACATTATGACTCTATTACATATGACAGTAGTTGTTAGTGGATCGTACATTATGACTCTATTACATATTACAGTAGTTGTTAGTGGATCGTACATTATGACTCTATTACATATTACACTAGTTGTTAGTGGATCGACTCTATGACATATTCCGCTAGTTGTTATGACTCTCTATGACATATTACACTAGTTGTTAGTGGATTGTACATTATGACTCTATTACATATTACAGTAGTTGTTAGTGGATCGTACATTATGACTCTATTACATATTACAGTAGTTGTTAGTGGATCGTACATTATGACTCTATTACATATTACAGTAGCTGTTAGTGGATCGTACATTATGACTCTATTACATATTCCACTAGTTGTTAGTGGATCGTACATTATGACTCTATTACATATTACAGTAGTTGTTAGTGGATCGTACATTATGACTCTATTACATATTACACTAGTTGTTAGTGGATCGTACATTATGACTCTATGACATATTCTAGTTGTTAGTGGATCATATTACATATTACAGTAGTTGTTAGTGGATCGTACATTATGACTCTATTACATATTACAGTAGTTGTTAGTGGATCGTACATTATGACTCTCTGACATATTACACTAGTTGTTAGTGGGTCGTACATTATGACTCTATTACATATTACAGTAGGTTTTAGTGGATCGTACATTATGACTCTATGACATATTACACTAGTTGTTAGTGGATCGTACATTATGACTCTATTACATATTACAGTAGTTGTTAGTGGATCGTACATTATGACACTATTACATATTCCACTAGTTGTTAGTGGATCGTACATTATGACTCTATTACATATCACACTAGTTGTTAGTGGATCGTACATTATGACTCTCTGACATATTACACTAGTTGTTAGTGGGTCGTACATTATGACTCTATTACATATTACAGTAGGTTTTAGTGGATCGTACATTATGACTCTATGACATATTACACTAGTTGTTAGTGGATCGTACATTATGACTCTATTACATATTCCACTAGTTGTTAGTGGATCGTACATTATGACTCTATTACATATTACAGTAGTTGTTATGGATCACATAGACTCTGTTGTTAGTGGATCGTACATTATGACTCTATGACATATTACACTAGTTGTTAGTGGATCGTACATTATGACTCTATGACATATTACACTAGTTGTTAGTGGATTGTACATTATGACTCTATTACATATTACAGTAGTTGTTAGTGGATCGTACATTATGACTCTATGACATATTACACTAGTTGTTAGTGGATCGTACATTATGACTCTATGACATATTACACTAGTTGTTAGTGGATCGTACATTATGACTCTATGACATATTACACTAGTTGTTAGTGGATCGTACATTATGACTCTATGACATATTACACTAGTTGTTAGTGGATCGTACATTATGACTCTATGACATATTACACTAGTTGTTAGTGGATCGTACATTATGACTCTATGACATATCACACTAGTTGTTAGTGGATCGTACATTATGACTCTATTACATATTACACTAGTTGTTAGTGGATCGTACATTATGACTCTATTACATATTCCACTAGTTGTTAGTGGATCGTACATTATGACTCTATGACATATTACACTAGTTGTTAGTGGATCGTACATTATCATAATGACATATCACACTAGTTGTTAGTGGATCGTACATTATGACTCTATTACATATTACACTAGTTGTTAGTGGATCGTACATTATGACTCTATGACATATTACACTAGTTGTTAGTGGATCGTACATTATCATAATGACATATTACACTATTGTTAGTGGATCATTATCATAATGACATATTACACTAGTTGTTAGTGGATCGTACATTGTGATAATGACTTATTACACTAGTTGTTAGTGGATCGTACATTGTGACTCTATGACATATTACACTAGTTGTTAGTGGATCGTACATTATGACTCTATGACATATTACACTAGTTGTTAGTGGATCGTACATTATGACTCTATGACATATTACACTAGTTGTTAGTGGATTTTAGTGGATCGTACATTATGACTCTATGACATATTACACTAGTTGTTAGTGGATCGTACATTATGACTCTATTACATATTACAGTAGTTGTTAGTGGATCGTACATTATGACACTATTACATATTCCACTAGTTGTTAGTGGATCGTACATTATGACTCTATTACATATCACACTAGTTGTTAGTGGATCGTACATTATGACTCTCTGACATATTACACTAGTTGTTAGTGGGTCGTACATTATGACTCTATGACATATTACACTAGTTGTTAGTGGATCGTACATTATGACTCTATTATGACTCTATGGACATATTACAGTAGTTGTTAGTGGATCGTACATTATGACTCTATGACATATTACACTAGTTGTTAGTGGATCGTACATTATGACTCTATGACATATTCCGCTAGTTGTTAGTGGATCGTACATTATGACTCTATGACATATTACACTAGTTGTTAGTGGATTGTACATTATGACTCTATTACATATTACAGTAGTTGTTAGTGGATCGTACATTATGACTCTATTACATATTACAGTAGTTGTTAGTGGATCGTACATTATGACTCTATTACATATTACAGTAGTTGTTAGTGGATCGTACATTATGACTCTATTACATATTACAGTAGTTGTTAGTGGATCGTACATTATGACTCTATTACATATTACAGTAGTTGTTAGTGGATCGTACATTATGACTCTATTACATATTACACTAGTTGTTAGTGGATCGTACATTATGACTCTATGACATATTCCGCTAGTTGTTAGTGGATCGTACATTATGACTCTATTACATATTACAGTAGTTGTTAGTGGATCGTACATTATGACTCTATTACATATTACAGTAGTTGTTAGTGGATCGTACATATTACACTGACTCTATTACATATTACAGTAGTTGTTAGTGGATCGTACATTATGACATATTACATATTCCACTAGTTGTTAGTGGATCGTACATTATGACTCTATTACATATCACACTAGTTGTTAGTGGATCGTACATTATGACTCTCTGACATATTACACTAGTTGTTAGTGGATCGTACATTATGACTCTATTACATATTACAGTAGTTTTAGTGGATCGTACATTATGACTCTATGACATATTACACTAGTTGTTAGTGGATCTTATGACTCTATTACATATTACACTAGTTGTTAGTGGATCGTACATTATGACTCTATTACATATTACAGTAGTTGTTAGTGGATCGTACATTATGACTCTATTACATATTACACTAGTTGTTAGTGGATCGTACATTATGACTCTACATTATGACATATATTACACTAGTTGTTAGTGGATCGTACATTATGACTCTATTACATATTACAGTAGTTGTTAGTGGATCGTTTATGACTCTATTACATATTACAGTAGTTGTTAGTGGATCGTACATTATGACTCTATAACATATTACACTAGTTGTTAGTGGATCGTACATTATGACTCTATGACATATTACACTAGTTGTTAGTGGATCGTACATTATGACTATGACATATTACACTAGTTGTTAGTGGATCGTACATTATGACTCTATGACATATTACACTAGTTGTTAGTGGATCGTACATTATGACTCTATTACATATTACACTAGTTGTTAGTGGATTATGACTCTATTACATATTCCACTAGTTGTTAGTGGATCGTACATTATGACTCTATGACATATTACACTAGTTGTTAGTGGATCGTACATTATCATAATGACATATCACACTAGTTGTTAGTGGATCGTACATTATGACTCTATTACATATTACACTAGTTGTTAGTGGATCGTACATTATGACTCTATGACATATTACACTAGTTGTTAGTGGATCGTACATTATCATAATGACATATTACACTAGTTGTTAGTGGATCGTACATTATCATAATGACATATTACACTAGTTGTTAGTGGATGATAATGACTTATTACACTAGTTGTTAGTGGATCGTACATTGTGACTCTATGACATATTCCACTAGTTGTTAGTGGATTGTACATTATGACTCTATTACATATTACAGTAGTTGTTAGTGGATCGTACATTATGACTCTCTGACATATTACACTAGTTGTTAGTGACATTATGACTCTATTACATATTACAGTAGTTGTTAGTGGATCGTACATTATGACTCTATGACATATTACTAGTTGTTAGTGGATCGTACATTATGACTCTATGTAGTTGTTACATATGACTCTATTACACTAGTTGTTAGTGGATCGTACATTATGACTCTATGACATATTACACTAGTTGTTAGTGGATCGTACATTATGACTCTCTGACATATTACACTAGTTGTTAGTGGATCGTATTATGACTCTATTACATATTACACTAGTTGTTAGTGGATCGTACATTATGACTCTATTACATATGACAGTAGTTGTTAGTGGATCTATTACATATTACATATTACACTAGTTGTTAGTGGATCGTACATTATGACTCTATTACATATTACACTAGTTGTTAGTGGATCGTACATTATGACTCTATTATTACACTACTCTATTATGACTCTATGACATATTACACTAGTTGTTAGTGGATCGTACATTATGACTCTATTACATATTACAGTAGTTGTTAGTTAGTGGTTGTTAGTGGATCGTACATTATGACTCTATTACATATTACACTAGTTGTTAGTGGATCGTACATTATGACTCTATTACATATTCACTAGTTGTTAGTGGATCGTCTCTATTACATATTACAGTAGTTGTTAGTGGATCGTACATTATGACTCTATACTATTACATATTACACTAGTTGTTAGTGGATCGTACATTATGACTCTATTACATATTACAGTAGTTGTTAGTGGATCGTACATTATGACTCTATTACATATTACAGTAGTTGTTAGTGGATCGTACATTATGACTCTATGACATATTACACTAGTTGTTAGTGGGTCGTGACTCTATTACATATTACAGTAGGTTTTAGTGGATCGTACATTATGACTCTATGACATATTACACTAGTTGTTAGTGGATCACATTATGACTCTATTACATATTACAGTAGTTGTTAGTGGATCGTACATTATGACTCTATTACATATTCCACTAGTTGTTAGTGGATCGTACATTATGACTCTATTACATATTACAGTAGTTGTTAGTGGATCGTACATTATGACTCTCTGACATATTACACTAGTTGTTAGTGGATCGTACATTATGACTCTATGACATATTACACTAGTTGTTAGTGGATCGTATATGACTCTATTACATATTACAGTAGTTGTTAGTGGATCGTACATTATGACTCTATTACATATTACAGTAGTTGTTAGTGGATCGTACATTATGACATATTACTATTGTTACATATTACACATAGTTGTTAGTGGATCGTACATTATGACTCTATTACATATGACTTATGACATAGTTGTTAGTGGATCGTACATTATGACTCTATTACATATTATACTAGTTGTTAGTGGATCGTACATTATGACTCTATTACATATTACACTAGTTGTTAGTGGATCGTACATCTATGACATATTACACTAGTTGTTAGTGGATCTATTACATATTACACACTAGTTGTTAGTGGATCGTACATTATGACTCTATTACATATTACACTAGTTGTTAGTGGATCGTACATTATGACTCTATGACATATTACACTAGTTGTTAGTGGATCGTACATTATCATAATGACATATTACATAGTTGTTAGTGGATCGCATATTATCATAATGACATATTATAGTTGTTACATATTACATTACACTAGTTGTTAGTGGATCGTACATTATGACTCTATGACATATTACACTAGTTGTTAGTGGATCGTACATTATGACTCTATTACATATTACAGTAGTTGTTAGTGGATCGTACATTATGACTCTATGACATATTACACTAGTTGTTAGTGGATCGACATTATGACTCTATTACATATTACATAGGTTTTAGTGGATGACTCTATGACATATTCACTAGTTGTTAGTGGATCGTACATTATGACTCTATTACATATTACAGTAGTTGTTAGTGGATCGTACATTATGACTCTATTACATATTACACTAGTTGTTAGTGGATCGTTATGACTCTATCTACATATTACACTAGTTGTTAGTGGATCGTACATTATGACTCTATTACATATTACAGTAGGTTTTAGTGGATCGTACATTATGACTCTATGACATATTACACTAGTTGTTAGTGGATCGTACATTATGACTACTATGACATATTACACTAGTTGTTAGTGGATCGTACATTATGACTCTATTACATATTACACTAGTTGTTAGTGGATCATTATGACTCTATGACATATTCCACTAGTGGATGTTAGACATATTACACTAGGATGGATTGTACATTATGACTCTATTACATATTACAGTAGTTGTTAGTGGATCGTACATTATGACTCTATTACATATTACAGTAGTTGTTAGTGGATCGTACATTATGACTCTATAACATATTACACTAGTTGTTAGTGGATCGTACATTATGACTCTATGACATATTCCGCTAGTTGTTAGTGGATCGTACATTATGACTATGACATATTACACTAGTTGTTAGTGGATCGTACATTATGACTCTATGACATATCACACTAGTTGTTAGTGGATCGTACATTATGACTCTATTACATATTATACTAGTTGTTAGTGGATCGTACATTATGACTCTATTACATATTACACTAGTTGTTAGTGGATCGTACATTATGACTCTATGACATATTACACTAGTTGTTAGTGGATCGTACATTATGACTAATGACATATTACACTAGTTGTTAGTGGATCGTACATTATGACTCTATTACATATTACACTAGTTGTTAGTGGATCGTATTATGACTCTATGACATATTACACTAGTTGTTAGTGGATCTACTTATCATAATGACATATTACACTAGTTGTTAGTGGATCGTACATTATCATAATGACATATTACACTAGTTGTTAGTGGATCGTACATTGTGATAATGACTCTAGTTGTTACATATTACATATTACACTAGTTGTTAGTGGATCGTACATTATGACTCTATTACATATTACAGTAGTTGTTAGTGGATCGTACATTATGACTCTTATTACACTAGTTGTTAGTGGATCGTACATTATGACTCTATTACATATTACAGTAGTTGTTAGTGGATCGTACATTATGACTCTATGACATATTACACTAGTTGTTAGTGGATCGTACATTATGACTCTATTACATATTACAGTAGTTGTTAGTGGATCGTACATTATGACACTATTACATATTCCACTAGTTGTTAGTGGATCTCATTATGACTCTATTACATATTACACTAGTTGTTAGTGGATCGTACATTATGACTCTATGACATATTACACTAGTTGTTAGTGGGTCGTACATTATGACTAGTTTTAGTGGATCGTACATTATGACTCTATGACATATTACACTAGTTGTTAGTGGATCGTACATTATGACTCTATTACATATTACACTAGTTGTTAGTGGATCGTACATTATGACTCTATTACATATTACAGTAGTTGTTAGTGGATCGTACATTATGACTCTATTACATATTACACTAGTTGTTAGTGGATCTTATGACTCTATGACATATTACACTAGTTGTTAGTGGATCGTACATTATGACTCTATGACATATTACACTAGTTGTTAGTGGATCGTACATTATGACTCTATTACATATTACACTAGTTGTTAGTGGATCGTACATTATGACTAGTATGTTGTTAGTGGATCGTACATTATGACTCTATTACATATTACACTAGTTGTTAGTGGATCGTACATTATGACTCTATTACATATTACACTAGTTGTTAGTGGATCTCATTATGACTCTATGACATATTACACTAGTTGTTAGTGGATCGTACATTATCATAATGACTCTATTACTCTATATATTACACTAGTTGTTAGTGGATCGTACATTATGACTCTATGACATATTACACTAGTTGTTAGTGGATCGTACATAGTTGTTAGTGGATCTACATTATCATAATGACATATTACACTAGTTGTTAGTGGATCGTACATTGTGATAATGACTTATTACACTAGTTGTTAGTGGATCATTACATATTACACTAGTTGTTAGTGGATCGTACATTATGACTCTATGACATATTACACTAGTTGTTAGTGGATCGTACATTATGACTCTATGACATATTACACTAGTTGTTAGTGGATCGTACATTATGACTCTATGACATATTACACTAGTTGTTAGTGGATCGTACATTATGACTCTATGACATATTACACTAGTTGTTAGTGGATCGTACATTATGACTCTATTACATATTACAGTAGTTGTTAGTGGATCGTACATTATGACTCTATGACATATTACACTAGTTGTTAGTGGGTCGTACATTATGACTCTATTACATATTACAGTAGGTTTTAGTGGATCGTACATTATGACTCTATGACATATCACACTAGTTGTTAGTGCATCGTACATTATGACTCTATTACATATTATACTAGTTGTTAGTGGATCGTACATTATGACTCTATTACATATTCCACTAGTTGTTAGTGGATCGTACATTATGACTCTATGACATATTACACTAGTTGTTAGTGGATCGTACATTCATATGACTCTATAGTTGTTACATATTACATATTACACTAGTTGTTAGTGGATCGTACATTATGACTCTATGACATATTACACTAGTTGTTAGTGGATCGCATTATGACTCTTATCATAATGACATATTACACTAGTTGTTAGTGGATCGTACATTATGATAATGACATATTACACTAGTTGTTAGTGGATCGTACATTGTGACTCTATGACATATTACACTAGTTGTTAGTGGATCGCATATTATGACTCTATGACATATTACACTAGTTGTTATTGGATCTTAGTTTACAGTTTGTTAGTGGATCGTACATTATGACTCTATGACATATTACACTAGTTGTTAGTGGATCGTACATTATGACTCTATTACATATTACACTAGTTGTTAGTGGATCGTACATTATGACTCTATGACATATTACACTAGTTGTTAGTGGATCGTACATTATGACTCTATGACATATTACACTAGTTGTTAGTGGATCGTACATTATGACTCTATTACATATTACAGTAGTTGTTAGTGGATCGATCGTACATTATGACTCTATTACATATTCCACTAGTTGTTAGTGGATCGTACATTATGACTCTATTACATATTACAGTAGTTGTTAGTGGATCGTACATTATGACTCTATTACATATTACACTAGTTGTTAGTGGATCGTACATTATGACTCTATAACATATTACACTAGTTGTTAGTGGATCTATGACTCTATGACATATCACACTAGTTGTTAGTGGATCGTACATTATGACTCTATGACATATTACACTAGTTGTTAGTGGATCGTACATTATGACTCTATGACATATCACACTAGTTGTTAGTGGATCGTACATTATGACTCTATTACATATTATACTAGTTGTTAGTGGATCGTACATTATGACTCTATTACATATTCCACTAGTTGTTAGTGGATCGTACATTATGACTCTATGACATATTACACTAGTTGTTAGTGGATCATTATCATAATGACATATCACACTAGTTGTTAGTGGATCATTATGACTCTATTACATATTACACTAGTTGTTAGTGGATCGTACATTATGACTCTATGACATATTACACTAGTTGTTAGTGGATCGTACATTATCATAATGACATATTACACTAGTTGTTAGTGGATCGTACATTATCATACATATTACACTAGTTGTTAGTGGATCGTACATTATGATAATGACATATTACACTAGTTGTTAGTGGATCGTACATTGTGACTCTATGACTATTATTGACATATTCTACATATTACACTAGTTGTTAGTGGATCGTACATTATGACTCTATTACATATTACACTAGTTGTTAGTGGATTGTACATTATGACTCTATTACATATTACAGTAGTTGTTAGTGGATCGTACATTATGACTCTATGACATATTACACTAGTTGTTAGTGGATCGTACATTATGACTCTATTACATATTACAGTAGTTGTTAGTGGATCGTGACTCTATGATATTACACTAGTTGTTAGTGGATCGTATTTATGACTCTATTACATATTACAGTAGTTGTTAGTGGATCGTACATTATGACTCTATGACATATTACATAGTTGTTAGTGGATCACATTAGACTCTATTACATATTAGTTGTTAGTGGATCGTACATTATGACTCTATTACATATTCCACTAGTTGTTAGTGGATCGTACATTATGACTCTATGACATATTACACTAGTTGTTAGTGGATCGTACATTATGACTCTGACATATCACACTAGTTGTTAGTGGATCGTACATTATGACTCTATTACATATTACAGTAGTTGTTAGTGGATCGTACATTATGACTCTATGACATATTACACTAGTTGTTAGTGGATCGTACATTATGACTCTATTATCACATATTACACTAGTTGTTAGTGGATCGTACATTATGACTAATGACATATTACACTAGTTGTTAGTGGATCGTTATGACTCTATGACATATTACACTAGTTGTTAGTGGATCGTACATTATGACTCTATGACATATTACACTAGTTGTTAGTGGATCGTACATTATGACTCTATGACATATTACAGTAGTTGTTAGTGGATCGTACATTATGACTCTATGACATATTACACTAGTTGTTAGTGGATCGTACATTATGACTCTATGACATATCACACTAGTTGTTAGTGGATCGTACATTATGACTCTATGACATATTCCACTAGTTGTTAGTGGATTGTACATTATGACTCTATTACATATTACAGTAGTTGTTAGTGGATCGTACATTATGACTCTATTACATATTACAGTAGTTGTTAGTGGATCGTACATTATGACTCTATTACATATTACACTAGTTGTTAGTGGATCGTACATTATGACTCTATGACATATTACACTAGTTGTTAGTGGATCGTACATTATGACTCTATTACATATTACAGTAGTTGTTAGTGGATCGTACATTATGACTCTATGACATATTACACTAGTTGTTAGTGGATCGTACATTATGACTCTATTACATATTACAGTAGTTGTTAGTGGATCGTACATTATGACTCTATTACATATTACACTAGTTGTTAGTGGATCGTACATTATGACTCTATTACATATTACACTAGTTGTTAGTGGATCGTAGACTCATATACATGTTACACTAGTTGTTAGTGGATCGTACATTATGACTCTATGACATATTACACTAGTTGTTAGTGGATCGTACATTATGACTCTATTACATATTACACTAGTTGTTAGTGGATCGTACATTATGACTCTATGACATATTACACTAGTTGTTAGTGGATCGTACATTATCATATGACATATCACACTAGACTCTATTACATATTACACTAGTTGTTAGTGGATCGTACATTATGACTCTATGACATATTACACTAGTTGTTAGTGGATCGTACATTATGACTCTATGACATATTACACTAGTTGTTAGTGGATCGTACATTATGACTCTATGACATATTACACTAGTTGTTAGTGGATCGTACATTATGACTCTATTACATATTACACTAGTTGTTAGTGGATCGTACATTATGACTCTATGACATATTACACTAGTTGTTAGTGGATCGTACATTATGACTCTATGACATATTACACTAGTTGTTAGTGGATCGTACATTATGACTCTATTACATATTACACTAGTTGTTAGTGGATCGACATTATGACTCTATGACATATTAGTTGTTAGTGGATCGTACATTATGACTCTATGACATATTACACTAGTTGTTAGTGGATCGTACATTATGACTCTATGACATATTACACTAGTTGTTAGTGGATCGTACATTATGACTCTATTACATATTACAGTAGTTGTTAGTGGATCGTACATTATGACTCTATGACATATCACACTAGTTGTTAGTGGATCGTACATTATGACTCTATTACATATTACAATAGTTGTTAGTGGATCGTACATTATGACTCTATTACATATTCCACTAGTTGTTAGTGGATCGTACATTATGACTCTATGACATATTACACTAGTTGTTAGTGGATCGTACATTATCATTATCACACTAGTTGTTAGTGGATCGTACATTATGACTCTATTACATATTACACTAGTTGTTAGTGGATCGTACATTATGACTCTATGACATATTACACTAGTTGTTAGTGGATCGTACATTATGACTGGATCTATTACATATTACACACTAGTTGTTAGTGGATCGTACATTATGATAATGACTAATTGTGACTCTATGACATATTACACTAGTTGTTAGTGGATCGTACATTATGACTCTATGACATATTACACTAGTTGTTAGTGGATCGTACATTATGACTCTATGACATATTACAGTAGTTGTTAGTGGATCGTACATTATGACTCTATGACATATTACACTAGTTGTTAGTGGATCGTAGACTTATGTATACACTAGTTGTTAGTGGATCGTACATTATGACTCTATGACATATTACACTAGTTGTTAGTGGATCGTATTATGACTCTATGACATATTACACTAGTTGTTAGTGGATCGTACATTATGACTCTATTACATATTACAGTAGTTGTTAGTGGATCGTACATTATGACTCTAGTTGTTATGACTTATGACTCTATTACATATTACAGTAGTTGTTAGTGGATCGTACATTATGACTCTATGACATATTACACTAGTTGTTAGTGGATCGTACATTATGACTCTATTACATATTACACACTAGTTGTTAGTGGATCGTACATTATGACTCTATTACATATTACACTAGTTGTTAGTGGATCGTACATTATGACTCTATTACATATTCACTAGTTGTTAGTGGATCGTACATTATGACTCTATTACATATTACACTAGTTGTTAGTGGATCGTACATGACTCTCTGACATATTACACTAGTTGTTAGTGGATCGTACATTATGACTCTATGACATATTACACTAGTTGTTAGTGGATCGTACATTATGACTCTATTACATATTACACTAGTTGTTAGTGGATCGTACATTATGACTCTATGACATATTACAGTAGTTGTTAGTGGATCGTACATTATGACTCATATTACATATTGTTACACTAGTATGTTAGTGGATCGTACATTATGACTCTATGACATATTACACTAGTTGTTACATATTACATATTACTAGTTGTTAGTGGATCGTACATTATGACTCTATTACATATTACAGTAGTTGTTAGTGGATCGTACATTATGACTCTATGACATATTACAGTAGTTGTTAGTGGATCGTACATTATGACTCTATTACATATTACAGTAGTTGTTAGTGGATCGTACATTATGACTCTATGACATATTACACTAGTTGTTAGTGGATCGTACATTATGACTCTATTACATATTACAGTAGGTTTTACATATTACACTAGTTGTTAGTGGATCGTACATTATGACTCTATTACATATTACACTAGTTGTTAGTGGATCGTACATTATGACTCTATGACATATTACACTAGTTGTTAGTGGATCGACTCTATGACATATTACACTAGTTGTTACATTATGACTCTTGTTATATTATGACTCTATGACATATTACACTAGTTGTTAGTGGATCGTACATTATGACTCTATGACATATTACACTAGTTGTTAGTGGATCGCATATTATGACTCTATGACATATTACATAGTTGTTAGTGGATCGTACATTATGACTCTATGACATATTACAGTAGTTGTTAGTGGATCGTACATTGACTCTATGACTAGTTGTTAGTATTACATATTCTATTACATATTACAGTAGTTGTTAGTGGATCGTACATTATGACTCTATGACATATTACACTAGTTGTTAGTGGATCGTGGACTCTATGACATATTACAGTAGTGGATTTTATGACATTATGACTCTATGACATATTACACTAGTTGTTAGTGGATCGTACATTATGACTCTATTACATATTACAGTAGTTGTTAGTGGATCGTACATTATGACTCTATTACATATTACACTAGTTGTTAGTGGATCGTACATTATGACTCTATGACATATTACACTAGTTGTTAGTGGATCGTACATTATGACTCTATGACATATTACTATTGTTACATATTACACTAGTTGTTAGTGGATCGTACATTATGACTCTATTACATATTACACTAGTTGTTAGTGGATCGTACATTATGACTCTATGACATATTACACTAGTTGTTAGTGGATCGTACATTATCATAATGACATACTAGTTGTTAGTGGATCGTACATTATCATAATACATATTACACTAGTTGTTAGTGGATCGTACATTATGACTCTATTACATATTACACTAGTTGTTAGTGGATCGTACATTATGACTCTATTACATATTACAGTAGTTGTTAGTGGATCGTACATTATGACTCTGACATATTACACTAGTTGTTAGTGGGTCGTACATATTATTACATATTACAGTAGTTTTAGTGGATCGTACATTATGACTCTATGACATATTACACTAGTTGTTAGTGGATCGTACATTATGACTCTATTACATATTACAGTAGTTGTTAGTGGATCGTACATTATGACTCTATTACATATTACACTAGTTGTTAGTGGATCGTACATTATGACTCTATGACATATTACACTAGTTGTTAGTGGATCGTACATTATGACTCTATTACATATTACAGTAGTTGTTAGTGGATCGTACATTATGACTCTATGACATATTACACTAGTTGTTAGTGGATCATATTATGACTAGTTATTACAGTAGTTGTTAGTGGATCGTACATTATGACTCTATTACATATTACACTAGTTGTTAGTGGATCGTACATTATGACTCTATGACATATTACACTAGTTGTTAGTGGATCGTACATTATGACTCTATGACATATTACACTAGACTTGTATTACACTAGTGGTGGATCGTACATTATGACTCTATTACATATTACAGTAGTTGTTAGTGGATCGTACATTATGACTCTATCGTACATATTACATATTACAGAGTTGTTAGTGGATCGTACATTATGACTCTACATATTACACTAGTTGTTAGTGGATCGTACATTATGACTCTATGACATATTCCGCTAGTTGTTAGTGGATCGTACATTATGACTATGACATATTACACTAGTTGTTAGTGGATCGTACATTATGACTCTATGACATATCACACTAGTTGTTAGTGGATCGTACATTATGACTCTATTACATATTATACTAGTTGTTAGTGGATCGCATTATGACTCTATTACATATTCCACTAGTTGTTAGTGGATCATATTCTATGACATATTACACTAGTTGTTAGTGGATTAATGACATATCACACTAGTTGTTAGTGGATCGTACATTATGACTCTATTACATATTACACTAGTTGTTAGTGGATCGTACATTATGACTCTATGACATATTACACTAGTTGTTAGTGGATCGTACATTATCATAATGACATATTACACTAGTTGTTAGTGGATCGTATTCATAATGACATATTACACTAGTTGTTAGTGGATCGTACATTGTGATAATGACTTATTACACTAGTTGTTAGTGGATCGTACATTGTGACTCTATGACATATTACACTAGTTGTTAGTGGATCGTACATTATGACTCTATGACATATTACACTAGTTGTTAGTGGATCGTACATTATGACTCTATGACATATTACACTAGTTGTTAGTGGATCGTACATTATGACTCTATGACATATTACACTAGTTGTTAGTGGATCGTACATTATGACTCTATGACATATTACACTAGTTGTTAGTGGATCGTACATTATGACTCTATTACATATTACACTAGTTGTTAGTGGATCGTACATTATGACATTATGACTCTATTGACATATTACACTAGTTGTTAGTGGGTCGTACATTATGACTCTATTACATATTACAGTAGGTTTTAGTGGATCGTACATTATGACTCTATGACATATTACACTAGTTGTTAGTGGATCGTACATTATGACTCTATTACATATTACACTAGTTGTTAGTGGATCGTACATTATGACTCTATTACATATTACACTAGTTGTTAGTGGATCGTACATTATGACTCTATTACATATTACACTAGTTGTTAGTGGATGACTCTATGATATTACACTAGTTGTTAGTGGATCGTACATTATGACTCTATGACATATTCACACTAGTTGTTAGTGGATCGACTACATATTATGACTCTATGACATATTACACTAGTTGTTAGTGGATCGTACATTATGACTCTATTACATATTACACTAGTTGTTAGTGGATCGTACATTATGACTCTATTACATATTACACTAGTTGTTAGTGGATCGTACATTATGACTCTATGACATATTACACTAGTTGTTAGTGGATCGTACATTATCATAATGACATATCACACTAGTTGTTAGTGGATCGTACATTATGACTCTATGACATATTACACTAGTTGTTAGTGGATCGTACATTATGACTCTATGACATATTACACTAGTTGTTAGTGGATCGTACATTATGACTCTATGACATATTACACTAGTTGTTAGTGGATCGTACATTATCATAATGACATATTACACTAGTTGTTAGTGGATCGTACATTATGACTCTATGACATATTACACTAGTTGTTAGTGGATCGTACATTATGACTCTATGACATATTACACTAGTTGTTAGTGGATCGTACATTATGACTCTATTACATATTACACTAGTTGTTAGTGGATCGTACATTATGACTCTATGACATATTACACTAGTTGTTAGTGGATCGTACATTATGACTCTATTACATATTACAGTAGGTTTTAGACTCTATGACATATTACACTAGTTGTTAGTGGATCGTACATTATGACTCTATTACATATTACACTAGTTGTTAGTGGATCGTACATTATGACTCTATTACATATTACAGTAGTTGTTAGTGGATCGTACATTATGACTCTATTACATATTACACTAGTTGTTAGTGGATCGTACATTATGACTCTATGACATATTACACTAGTTGTTAGTGGATCGTACATTATGACTCTATTACATATTCCAGCTAGTTGTTAGTGGATCGTATTATGACTCTATGACATATTACACTAGTTGTTAGTGGATCGTACATTATGACTCTATTACATATTACATGACTCTATTACATATTATACTAGTTGTTAGTGGATCGTACATTATGACTCTATTACATATTCCACTAGTTGTTAGTGGATCGTACATTATGACTCTATGACATATTACACTAGTTGTTAGTGGATCATACATTATCATAATGACATATCACACTAGTTGTTAGTGGATCGTACATTATGACTCTATTACATATTACACTAGTTGTTAGTGGATCGTACATTATGACTCTATGACATATTACACTAGTTGTTAGTGGATCGTACATTATCATAATGACATATTACACTAGTTGTTAGTGGATCGTACATTATCATAATGACATATTACACTAGTTGTTAGTGGATCGTACATTGTGATAATGACTTATTACACTAGTTGTTAGTGGATCGTACATTGTGACTCTATGACATATTACACTAGTTGTTAGTGGATCGTACATTATGACTCTATGACATATTACACTATTGTTACAGTAGACTTGACATATCACACTAGTTGTTAGTGGATCGTACATTATGACTCTATGACATATTACACTAGTTGTTAGTGGATCGTACATTATGACTCTATGACATATTACACTAGTTGTTATTACATATTACAGTAGTTGTTGTTAGTGGATCGTACATTATGACTCTATGACATATTACACTAGTTGTTAGTGGGTCGTACATTATGACTCTATTACATATTACAGTAGGTTTTAGTGGATCGTACATTATGACTCTATGACATATCACACTAGTTGTTAGTGCATCGTACATTATGACTCTATTACATATTATACTAGTTGTTAGTGGATCGTACATTATGACTCTATTACATATTCCACTAGTTGTTAGTGGATCGTACATTATGACTCTATGACATATTACACTAGTTGTTAGTGGATCGTACATTATCATAATGACATATCACACTAGTTGTTAGTGGATCGTACATTATGACTCTATTACATATTACACTAGTTGTTAGTGGATCGTACATTATGACTCTATGACATATTACACTAGTTGTTAGTGGATCGTACATTATCATAATGACATATTACACTAGTTGTTAGTGGATCGTACATTATCATAATGACATATTACACTAGTTGTTAGTGGATCGTACATTGTGATAATGACTTATTATTTGTTAGTGGATCGTACATTGTGACTCTATGACATATTACACTAGTTGTTAGTGGATCGTACATTATGACTCTATGACATATTACACTAGTTGTTAGTGGATCGTACATTATGACTCTATGACATATTACAGTAGTTGTTAGTGGATCGTACATTATGACTCTGTGACATATTACACTAGTTGTTAGTGGATCGTACATTATGACTCTATGACATATTACACTAGTTGTTAGTGGATCGTATTGACTCTATTATGACATATTACACTAGTTGTTAGTGGATCGTACATTATGACTCTATTACATATTACAGTAGTTGTTACATATTACATATTACAGTAGTTGTTAGTGGATCGTACATTATGACTCTATTACATATTACAGTAGTTGTTAGTGGATCGTACATTATGACTCTCTGACATATTACACTAGTTGTTAGTGGGTCGTACATTATGACTCTATTACATATTACAGTAGGTTTTAGTGGATCGTACATTATGACTCTATGACATATTACACTAGTTGTTAGTGGATCGTACATTATGACTCTATTACATATTACAGTAGTTGTTAGTGGATCGTACATTATGACTCTATTACATATTACACTAGTTGTTAGTGGATCGTACATTATGACTCTATGACATATTACAGTAGTTGTTAGTGGATCTACATTATGACTCTATTACATATTACAGTAGTTGTTAGTGGATCGTACATTATGACTCTCATATTACATATTGTTAGTGGATCGTAGTTGTTAGTTGGATCGTACATTATGACTCTATTACATATTACAGTAGTTTTAGTGGATCGTACATTATGACTTACAGTAGTTGTTAGTGGATCGTACATTATGACACTATTACATATTCCACTAGTTGTTAGTGGATCGTACATTATGACTCTATTACATATCACACTAGTTGTTAGTGGATCAGACTCTCTGACATATTACACTAGTTGTTAGTGGATCTATGACATATCACACTAGTTGTTAGTGGATCGTACATTATGACTCTATTACATATGACAGTAGTTGTTAGTGGATCGTACATTATGACTCTATTACATATTACAGTAGTTGTTAGTGGATCGTACATTATGACTCTATTACATATTACACTAGTTGTTAGTGGATCGTACATTATGACTCTTATGACATATTACACTAGTTGTTAGTGGATCGTACATTATGACTCTATGACATATTACACTAGTTGTTAGTGGATCGTACATTATGACTCTATTACATATTACAGTAGTTGTTAGTGGATCGTACATTATGACTCTATTACATATTACACTAGTTGTTAGTGGATCGTACATTATGACTCTATGACATATTCCGCTAGTTGTTAGTGGATCGTACATTATGACTCTATTACATATTACAGTAGTTGTTAGTGGATCGTACATTATGACTCTATTACATATTACACTAGTTGATAGTGGATCGACATTATGACTCTATGACATATTACACTAGTTGTTAGTGGATCGTACATTATGACTCTATTACATATTACACTAGTTGTTAGTGGATCGTACATTATGACTCTATGACATATTACACTAGTTGTTAGTGGATCGTACATTATGACTCTATGACATATTACACTAGTTGTTAGTGGATCGTACATTATGACTCTATGACATATTACACTAGTTGTTAGTGGATCGTACATTATGACTCTATGACATATTACACTAGTTGTTAGTGGATCGTACATTATGACACTATGACATATTCACTAGTTGTTAGTGATCGTACATTATGACATATTACATATCACACTAGTTGTTAGTGGATCGTACATTATCTATGACATATTACACTATTGTTAGTGGATCGTACATTATTAATGACATATCACACTAGTTGTTAGTGGATCGTACATTATGACTCTATGACATATTACACTAGTTGTTAGTGGATCGTACATTATGACTCTATGACATATTACACTAGTTGTTAGTGGATCGTACATTATGACTCTATGACATATTACAGTAGTTGTTAGTGGATCGTACATTATGACTCTATGACATATTACAGTAGTTGTTAGTGGATCGTACATTATGACTCTATTACATATTCCACTAGTTGTTAGTGGATCGTACATTATGACTCTATTACATATTACAGTAGTTGTTAGTGGATCGTACATTATGACTCTATTACATATTACACTAGTTGTTAGTGGATCGTACATTATGACTCTATGACATATTACAGTAGTTGTTAGTGGATCGTACATTATGACTCTATGACATATTACACTAGTTGTTAGTGGATCGTACATTATGACTCTATGACATATCACACTAGTTGTTAGTGGATCGTACATTATGACTCTATGACATATTACACTAGTTGTTAGTGGATCGTACATTATGACTCTATATTACAGTAGTTGTTAGTGGATCATATTATGACATTACATATTACAGTAGTTGTTAGTGGATCGTACATTATGACTCTATTACATATTACAGTAGTTGTTAGTGGATCGTACATTATGACTCTATGACATATTACACTAGTTGTTAGTGGGTCGTACATTATGACTCTATTACATATTACAGTAGGTTTTAGTGGATCGTACATTATGACTCTATGACATATTACACTAGTTGTTAGTGGATCGTACATTATGACTCTATTACATATTACAGTAGTTGTTAGTGGATCGTACATTATGACACTATTACATATTACACTAGTTGTTAGTGGATCGTACATTATGACTCTATGACATATTCCTAGTTGTTAGTGGATCATTATGACTCTATTACATATTACACTAGTTGTTAGTGGATCGTACATTATGACTCTATTACATATTACACTAGTTGTTAGTGGATCGTACATTATGACTCTATGACATATTACACTAGTTGTTAGTGGATCGTACATTATGACTCTATTACATATTACACTAGTTGTTAGTGGATCGTACATTATGACTCTATGACATATTACACTAGTTGTTAGTGGATCGACTCGTATTACATATATCACACTAGTTGATCGTACTCTCTGACATATTACACTAGTTGTTAGTGGGTCATATTATGACTCTATGACATATCACACTAGTTGTTAGTGGATCGTACATTATGACTCTATTACATATTACAGTAGTTGTTAGTGGATCGTTATGACTGGTTGTTATGGATCGTACATTATGACTCTATTACATATTACACTAGTTGTTAGTGGATCGTACATTATGACTCTATGACATATTACACTAGTTGTTAGTGGATTGTACATTATGACTCTATTACATATTACAGTAGTTGTTAGTGGATCGTACATTATGACTCTATTACATATTACAGTAGTTGTTAGTGGATCGTACATTATGACTCTATTACATATTACACTAGTTGTTAGTGGATCGTACATTATGACTCTATTACATATTACACTAGTTGTTAGTGGATCGTACATTATGACTCTATTACATATTACAGTAGTTGTTAGTGGATCGTACATTATGACTCTATTACATATTACACTAGTTGTTAGTGGATCGTACATTATGACTCTATGACATATTCCGCTAGTTGTTAGTGGATCGTACATTATGACTCTATTACATATTACAGTAGTTGTTAGTGGATCGTACATTATGACTCTATTACATATTACAGTAGTTGTTAGTGGATCGTACATTATGACTCTCTGACATATTACACTAGTTGTTAGTGGGTCGTACATTATGACTCTATTACATATTACAGTAGGTTTTAGTGGATCGTACATTATGACTCTATGACATATTACACTAGTTGTTAGTGGATCGTACATTATGACTCTATTACATATTACACTAGTTGTTAGTGGATCGTACATTATGACACTATTACATATTCCACTAGTTGTTAGTGGATCGTACATTATGACTCTATTACATATCACACTAGTTGTTAGTGGATCGTACATTATGACTCTATGACATATTACACTAGTTGTTAGTGGACATATTAATGACATAGTTGTTAGTGGATCGTACATTATGACTCTATGACATATTACACTAGTTGTTAGTGGATCTCTTATGACTCTATGACATATTACACTAGTTGTTAGTGGATCGTATATTATGACTCTACATATTATAGTTGTTACTCTTATTCTATGACATATTACAGTAGTTGTTAGTGGATGGTACATTATGACTCTATTACATATTCCACTAGTTGTTAGTGATCGTCATTATGACTCTATTACATATTACAGTAGTTGTTAGTGGATCGTACATTATGACTCTATTACATATTACACTAGTTGTTAGTGGATCGTACATTATGACTCTATGACATATTACACTAGTTGTTAGTGGATCGTACATTATGACTCTATGACATATTACAGTAGTTGTTAGTGGATCGTACATTATGACTCTATTACATATTCCACTAGTTGTTAGTGGATCGTACATTATGACTCTATTACATATTACAGTAGTTGTTAGTGGATCGTACATTATGACTCTATTACATATTACACTAGTTGTTAGTGGATCGTACATTATGACTCTATGACATATTCCGCTAGTTGTTACATATTACACTAGTTGTTAGTGGATTGTACATTATGACTCTATTACATATTACAGTAGTTGTTAGTGGATCGTACATTATGACTCTATTACATATTACAGTAGTTGTTAGTGGATCGTACATTATGACTCTATAACATATTACACTAGTTGTTAGTGGATCGTACATTATGACTCTATTACATATTACACTAGTTGTTAGTGGATCGTACATTATGACTCTATGACATATCACACTAGTTGTTAGTGGATCGTACATTATGACTCTATTACATATTATACTAGTTGTTAGTGGATCGTACATTATGACTCTATTACATATTCCACTAGTTGTTAGTGGATCGTACATTATGACTCTATGACATATTACACTAGTTGTTAGTGGATCGTACATTATCATAATGACATATCACACTAGTTGTTAGTGGATCGTACATTATGACTCTATTACATATTACACTAGTTGTTAGTGGATCGTACATTATGACTCTATGACATATTACACTAGTTGTTAGTGGATCGTACATTATCATAATGACATATTACACTAGTTGTTAGTGGATCGTACATTATCATAATGACATATTACACTAGTTGTTAGTGGATCGTATTATAATGACTATTGTTACACTATTACACTAGTTGTTAGTGGATCGTACATTATGACTCTATGACATATTACACTAGTTGTTAGTGGATCGTACATTATGACTCTATGACATATTACAGTAGTTGTTACATATTATGACACATATTACAGTTGTTAGTGGATCGTACATTATGACTCTATTACATATTACAGTAGTTGTTAGTGGATCGTACATTATGACTCTATGACATATTACACTAGTTGTTAGTGGATCGTACATTATGACTCTATGACATATTACAGTAGTTGTTAGTGGATCGTACATTATGACTCTATGACATATTACAGTAGTTGTTAGTGGATCGTATATTACATATTCCACTAGTTGTTAGTGGATCGTACATTATGACTTACATATCACACTAGTTGTTAGTGGATCGTACATTATGACTCTATTACATATTACACTAGTTGTTAGTGGATCGTACATTATGACTCTATTACATATTACACTAGTTGTTAGTGGATCGTACATTATGACTCTATGACATATTACACTAGTTGTTAGTGGATCTACATATCACACTAGTTGTTAGTGGATCGTACATTATGACTCTATTACATATTACACTAGTTGTTAGTGGATCGTACATTATGACTCTATGACATATTACACTAGTTGTTAGTGGATCGTTTACACTAGTTGTTAGTGGATCGTACATTATCATAATGACATATTACACTAGTTGTTAGTGGATCATATTGACTTATTAGTTGTTAGTGGATCGTACATTGTGACTCTATGACATATTACACTAGTTGTTAGTGGATCGTACATTATGACTCTGACATATTACACTAGTTGTTAGTGGATCGTACATTATGACTCTATGACATATTACACTAGTTGTTAGTGGATCGTACATTATGACTCTATTACATATTACACTAGTTGTTAGTGGATCGTACATTATGACTCTATGACATATTACACTAGTTGTTAGTGGATCGTACATTATGACTCTATTACATATTACAGTAGTTGTTAGTGGATCGTACATTATGACTCTATGACATATTACACTAGTTGTTAGTGGTGGACTCTATCATATTACAGTAGGTTGACTTATGACTCTATGACATATCACACTAGTTGTTAGTGGATCGTACATTATGACTCTATTACATATTATACTAGTTGTTAGTGGATCGTACATTATGACTCTATTACATATTCCACTAGTTGTTAGTGGATCGTACATTATGACTCTATGACATATTACACTAGTTGTTAGTGGATCGTACATTATCATAATGACATATCACACTAGTTGTTAGTGGATCGTACATTATGACTCTATTACATATTACACTAGTTGTTAGTGGATCGTACATTATGACTCTATGACATATTACACTAGTTGTTAGTGGATCGTACATTATCATAATGACATATTACACTAGTTGTTAGTGGATCGTACATTATCATAATGACATATTACACTAGTTGTTAGTGGATCATATTGACATTACACTAGTTGTTAGTGGATCGTACATTGTGACTCTATGACATATTACACTAGTTGTTAGTGGATCGTACATTATGACTCTATGACATATTACAGTAGTTGTTAGTGGATCGTACATTATGACTCTATGACATATTACAGTAGTTGTTAGTGGATCGTACATTATGACTCTATGACATATCTATTGTTATGGATCGTACATTATGACTAGACATATCACACTAGTTGTTAGTGGATCGTACATTATGACTCTATGACATATTACACTAGTTGTTAGTGGATTGTACATTATGACTCTATTACATATTACAGTAGTTGTTAGTGGATCGTACATTATGACTCTATTACATATTACAGTAGTTGTTAGTGGATCGTACATTATGACTCTATTACATATTACAGTAGTTGTTAGTGGATCGTACATTATGACTCTCTGACATATTACACTAGTTGTTAGTGGGTCGTACATTATGACTCTATTACATATTACAGTAGGTTTTAGTGGATCGTACATTATGACTCTATGACATATTACACTAGTTGTTAGTGGATCGTACATTATGACTCTATTACATATTACAGTAGTTGTTAGTGGATCGTACATTATGACACTATTACATATTCCACTAGTTGTTAGTGGATCGTACATTATGACTCTATTACATATCACACTAGTTGTTAGTGGATCGTACATTATGACTCTCTGACATATTACACTAGTTGTTAGTGGGTCGTACATTATGACTCTATGACATATCACACTAGTTGTTAGTGGATCGTACATTATGACTCTATTACATATGACAGTAGTTGTTAGTGGATCGTACATTATGACTCTATTACATATTACAGTAGTTGTTAGTGGATCGTACATTATGACTCTATGACATATTACACTAGTTGTTAGTGGATCGTACATTATGACTCTATGACATATTACACTAGTTGTTAGTGGATTGTACATTATGACTCTATTACATATTACAGTAGTTGTTAGTGGATCGTACATTATGACTCTATTACATATTACAGTAGTTGTTAGTGGATCGTACATTATGACTCTATTACATATTACAGTAGCTGTTAGTGGATCGTACATTATGACTCTATTACATATTCCACTAGTTGTTAGTGGATCGTACATTATGACTCTATTACATATTACAGTAGTTGTTAGTGGATCGTACATTATGACTCTATTACATATTACACTAGTTGTTAGTGGATCGTACATTATGACTCTATGACATATTCCGCTAGTTGTTAGTGGATCGTACATTATGACTCTATTACATATTACAGTAGTTGTTAGTGGATCGTACATTATGACTCTATTACATATTACAGTAGTTGTTAGTGGATCGTACATTATGACTCTCTGACATATTACACTAGTTGTTAGTGGGTCGTACATTATGACTCTATTACATATTACAGTAGTTGTTAGTGGATCGTACATTATGACTCTATGACATATTACACTAGTTGTTAGTGGATCGTACATTATGACTCTATTACATATTACAGTAGTTGTTAGTGGATCGTACATTATGACACTATTACATATTCCACTAGTTGTTAGTGGATCGTACATTATGACTCTATTACATATCACACTAGTTGTTACATATCTACACATATTACACTAGTTGTTAGTGGATCGTACATTATGACTCTATTGTTAGTGGACATATTACACTAGTTGTTAGTGGATCGTACATTATGACTCTATGACATATTACACTAGTTGTTAGTGGATCGTACATTATGACTTGTTAGTGTTAGTGGATCGTACATTATGACTCTATGACATATTACAGTAGTTGTTAGTGGATCATTATGACTCTATTACATATTCCACTAGTTGTTAGTGGATCGTACATTATGACTCTATTACATATTACAGTAGTTGTTAGTGGATCGTACATTATGACTCTATTACATATTACACTAGTTGTTAGTGGATCGTACATTATGACTCTATGACATATTCCGCTAGTTGTTAGTGGATCGTACATTATGACTCTATGACATATTACAGTAGCTGTTAGTGGATCGTACATTATGACTCTATTACATATTCCACTAGTTGTTAGTGGATCGTACATTATGACTCTATTACATATTACAGTAGTTGTTAGTGGATCGTACATTATGACTCTATTACATATTACACTAGTTGTTAGTGGATCGTACATTATGACTCTATGACATATTACACTAGTTGTTAGTGGATCGTACATTATGACTCTATGACATATTACACTAGTTGTTACATTATGACTAGTAGTTGTTAGTGGATCGTACATTATGACTCTATTACATATTACAGTAGTTGTTAGTGGATCGTACATTATGACTCTATGACATATTCGTTGTTAGTGGATCGTATTATGACTATGACATATTACACTAGTTGTTAGTGGATCACATTATGACTCTATGACATATCACACTAGTTGTTAGTGGATCGTACATTATGACTCTATTACATATTATACTAGTTGTTAGTGGATCGTATATGACTCTATTACATATTCCACTAGTTGTTAGTGGATCGTACATTATGACTCTATGACATATTACACTAGTTGTTAGTGGATCGTACATTATCATAATGACATATCACACTAGTTGTTAGTGGATCGTACATTATGACTCTATTACATATTACACTAGTTGTTAGTGGATCGTACATTATGACTCTATGACATATTACACTAGTTGTTAGTGGATCATATTAATGACATATTACACTAGTTGTTAGTGGATCGTACATTATCATAATGACATATTACACTAGTTGTTAGTGGATCGTACATTGTGATAATGACTTATTACACTAGTTGATTGTGACTCTATGACATATTACACTAGTTGTTAGTGGATCGTATTATGACTCTATGACATATTACACTAGTTGTTAGTGGATCGTACATTATGACTCTATGACATATTACAGTAGTTGTTAGTGGATCGTACATTATGACTCTATGACATATTACAGTAGTTGACATTATGACTCTATTACATATTACACTAGTTGTTAGTGGATCGTACATTATGACTCTATGACATATTACACTAGTTGTTAGTGGATCGTACATTATGACTCTATGACATATTACAGTAGTTGTTAGTGGATCGTACATTATGACTCTATGACATATTACAGTAGTTGTTAGTGGATCGTACATGACTCTATTACATATTCACTAGTTGTTAGTGGATCGTACATTCTATGAGTTGTTAGTGGATCTCATTATGACTCTATTACATATTACACTAGTTGTTAGTGGATCGTACATTATGACTCTATGACATATTACACTAGTTGTTAGTGGATCGTACATTATGACTCTATGACATATTACAGTAGAGTGGATCGTACATTATGACTCTATTACATATTCACTAGTTGTTAGTGGATCGTACATTATGACTCTATTACATATTACAGTAGTTGTTAGTGACATATTATGACTCTATAACATATTACACTAGTTGTTAGTGGATCGTACATTATGACTCTATGACATATTCCGCTAGTTGTTAGTGGATCGTACATTATGACTATGACATATTACACTAGTTGTTAGTGGATCGTACATTATGACTCTATGACATATCACACTAGTTGTTAGTGGATCGTACATTATGACTCTATTACATATTATACTAGTTGTTAGTGGATCGTACATTATGACTCTATTACATATTCCACTAGTTGTTAGTGGATCGTACATTATGACTCTATGACATATTACACTAGTTGTTAGTGGATCGTACATTATCATAATGACATATCACACTAGTTGTTAGTGGATCGTACATTATGACTCTATTACATATTACACTAGTTGTTAGTGGATCGTACATTATGACTCTATGACATATTACACTAGTTGTTAGTGGATCGTACATTATCATAATGACATATTACACTAGTTGTTAGTGGATCGTACATTATCATAATGACATATTACACTAGTTGTTACGTACATATAATGACTTATCACACTAGTTGTTAGTGGATCGTACATTATGACTCTATGACATATTACACTAGTTGTTAGTGGATCGTACATTATGACTCTATGACATATTACACTAGTTGTTACATATATGACTATGACATATTACAGTAGTTGTTAGTGGATCGTACATTATGACTCTATGACATATTACAGTAGTTGTTAGTGGATCATATTACATATTACACTAGTTGTTAGTGGATCGTACATTATGACTCTATGACATATTACACTAGTTGTTAGTGGATCGTACATTATGACTCTATGACATATTACAGTAGTTGTTAGTGGATCGTACATTATGACTCTATGACATATTACAGTAGTTGTTAGTGGATCGTACATTATGACTCTATGACATATTATATTACAGTAGTTGTTAGTGGATCGTACATTATGACTCTATTACATATTACACTAGTTGTTAGTGGATCGTACATTATGACTCTATGACATATTCCGCTAGTTGTTAGTGGATCGTACATTATGACTCTATGACATATTACAGTAGCTGTTAGTGGATCGTACATTATGACTCTATTACATATTCCACTAGTTGTTAGTGGATCGTACATTATGACTCTATTACATATTACAGTAGTTGTTAGTGGATCGTACATTATGACTCTATTACATATTACACTAGTTGTTAGTGGATCGATCTATGACATATTCCGCTAGTTGTTAGTGGATCGTACATTATGACTCTATGACATATTACACTAGTTGTTAGTGGATTGTACATTATGACTCTATTACATATTACAGTAGTTGTTAGTGGATCGTACATTATGACTCTATTACATATTACAGTAGTTGTTAGTGGATCGTACATTATGACTCTATAACATATTACACTAGTTGTTAGTGGATCTATGACATATATTCCGCTAGTTGTTAGTGGATCGTACATTATGACTATGACATATTACACTAGTTGTTAGTGGATCGTACATTATGACTCTATGACATATCACACTAGTTGTTAGTGGATCGTACATTATGACTCTATTACATATTATACTAGTTGTTAGTGGATCGTACATTATGACTCTATTACATATTCCACTAGTTGTTAGTGGATCGTTATGACTCTATGACATATTACACTAGTTGTTAGTGGATCTACATTATCATAATGACATATCACACTAGTTGTTAGTGGATCGTACATTATGACTCTATTACATATTCCACTAGTTGTTAGTGGATCGTACATTATGACTCTATGACATATTACACTAGTTGTTAGTGGATCATTATCATAATGACATATTACACTAGTTGTTAGTGGATCGTACATTATCATAATGACATATTACACTAGTTGTTAGTGGATCGTACATATAATGACACACACTAGTTGTTAGTGGATCGTACATTATGACTCTATGACATATTACACTAGTTGTTAGTGGATCGTACATTATGACTCTATGACATATTACACTAGTTGTTAGTGGATCGTACATTATGACTCTATGACATATTACAGTAGTTGTTAGTGGATCGTACATTATGACTCTATGACATATTACAGTAGTTGTTAGTGGATCGTACATTATGACTCTATTACATATTACAGTAGCTGTTAGTGGATCGTACATTATGACTCTATTACATATTCCACTAGTTGTTAGTGGATCGTACATTATGACTCTATTACATATTACAGTAGTTGTTAGTGGATCGTACATTATGACTCTATTACATATTACACTAGTTGTTAGTGGATCGTACATTATGACTCTATGACATATTCCGCTAGTTGTTAGTGGATCGTACATTATGACTCTATGACATATTACACTAGTTGTTAGTGGATTGTACATTATGACTCTATTACATATTACAGTAGTTGTTAGTGGATCGTACATTATGACTCTATTACATATTACAGTAGTTGTTAGTGGATCGTACATTATGACTCTATGACATATCACACTAGTTGTTAGTGGATCGTACATTAAGACTCTATTACATATTATACTAGTTGTTAGTGGATCGTACATTATGACTCTATTACATATTCCACTAGTTGTTAGTGGATCGTACATTATGACTCTATGACATATTACACTAGTTGTTAGTGGATCGTACATTATCATAATGACATATCACACTAGTTGTTAGTGGATCGTACATTATGACTCTATTACATATTACACTAGTTGTTAGTGGATCGTACATTATGACTCTATGACATATTACACTAGTTGTTAGTGGATCGTACATTATCATAATGACATATTACACTAGTTGTTAGTGGATCGTACATTATCATAATGACATATTACACTAGTTGTTAGTGGATCGTACATTGTGATAATGACTTATTACACTAGTTGTTAGTGGATCGTACATTGTGACTCTATGACATATTACACTAGTTGTTAGTGGATGGTACATTATGACTCTATGACATATTACACTAGTTGTTATTGGATCGTACATTATGACTCTATGACATATTACAGTAGTTGTTAGTGGATCGTACATTATGACTCTGTGACATATCACACTAGTTGTTAGTGGATCGTACATTATGACTCTATGACATATCACACTAGTTGTTAGTGGATCGTACATTATGACTCTATGACATATTACACTAGTTGTTAGTGGATCGTACATTATGACTCTATGACATATTACACTAGTTGTTAGTGGATCGTACATGATCATAATGACATATTACACTAGTTGTTAGTGGATCGTACATTATCATAATGACATATTACACTAGTTGTTAGTGGATCGTACATTGTGATAATGACTTATTACACTAGTTGTTAGTGGATCGTACATTGTGACTCTATGACATATTACACTAGTTGTTAGTGGATCGTACATTATGACTCTATGACATATTCCACTAGTTGTTATTGGATCGTACATTATGACTCTATGACATATTACAGTAGTTGTTAGTGGATCGTACATTATGACTCTGTGACATATCACACTAGTTGTTAGTGGATCGTACATTATGACTCTATGACATATCACACTAGTTGTTAGTGGATCGTACATTATGACTCTATTACATATTACACTAGTTGTTAGTGGATCGTACATTATGACTCTATGACATATTACAGTAGTTGTTAGTGGATCGTACATTATGACTCTATTACATATTACAGTAGTTGTTAGTGGATCGTACATTATGACTCTATTACATATTACAGTAGTTGTTAGTGGATCGTACATTATGACTCTATGACATATTACACTAGTTGTTAGTGGGTCGTACATTATGACTCTATTACATATTACAGTAGGTTTTAGTGGATCGTACATTATGACTCTATGACATATTACACTAGTTGTTAGTGGATCGTACATTATGACTCTATTACATATTACAGTAGGTTTTAGTGGATCGTACATTATGACTCTATGACATATTACACTAGTTGTTAGTGGATCGTACATTATGACTCTATTACATATTACAGTAGTTGTTAGTGGATCGTACATTATGACACTATTACATATTGCAGTAGTTGTTAGTGGATCGTACATTGCAGGATCCTAATTTCATGATAATCTCTTAACTAATCTCATAGTTAATTATTTAGTATTTATTTGTACTTTTAAAAATATTTGTTAAATTATCTGAGAGACAAATAAAGGACATGAGGACATTTGCATATATTTCATTTGCATATTAATCTATGTCTCTAATTTCTAGGAAGCATTTGTCGCATTCCATCTCGATCCGAATTTTGTCAGGAAGTTTCTGAAGCCGTTGCTGATTGGAGAGCTGGCACCGACAGAGCCCAGCCAGGACCAGGGGAAAAATGTGAGGAGGCCAATCTTTCTCTCTCCCGCTATAGCATCAAACCCATAACATACATCGTTGTAGGCTACATAATGAAACATAGAATATGAAGCCTACAGCCTCTCTCCCTCTGACACAGCACCACACCCACTCTAACATACTGTCGGTTTAGGTAGGGACCCGGGGACCAACGTGAGGCCTGTCTTTCTCTGGCTGATAGGGAATTACATGCATCTCAGACTGAATGCTGTACAGAATGATACTTTCTACAATGTGTCAGAGTGTGGTAAGAGCAGGTGTGATGTGGATGGAGATATTTAGACAAGATTTACCTCCTAGAAAAGTAGTCTGTCATCTACTATAACTAGGGCACATTATACCAGCCTGTCTATGTGCCCAGATGCCCCTATAACTAGATCACATTATACCAGCCTGTCTATATGCCCCTATAACTAGATCACATTATACCAGCCTGTCTATGTGCCCCTATAACTAGATCACATTATACCAGCTTGTCTATATTTCCCTATAACTAGGGCACATTATACCAGCCTGTCTATGTGCCCAGATGCCCCTATAACTAGATCACATTATACCAGCCTGTCTATATGCCCAGATACCCCTATAACTAGATCACATTATACCAGCCTGTCTATGTGCCCAGATGCCCCTATAACTAGATCACATTATATCACACATTATACCAGCCTGTCTATATGCCCAGATTCCCTATTATACCAGCCTGTCTATGTGCCCCTATAACTAGATCACATTATACCAGCCTGTCTATATGCCCAGATACCCCTATAACTAGATCACATTATACCAGCCTGTCTATATGCCCCTGTAACTAGATCACATTATACCAGCCTGTCTATATGCCCCTATAACTAGATCACATTATACCAGCCTGTCTATATGCCCAGATTCCCCTATAACTAGATCACATTATACCAGCCTGTCTATATGCCCCTATAACTAGATCACATTATACCAGCCTGTCTATATGCCCAGATACCCCTATAACTAGATCACATTATTCCAGCCTGTCTATGTGCCCCTATAACTAGATCACATTATACCAGCCTGTCTATATGCCCAGATACCCCTATAACTAGATCACATTATACCAGCCTGTCTATATGCCCAGATGCCCCTATAACTAGATCACATTATACCAGCCTGTCTATATGCCCCTATAACTAGATCACATTATACCAGCCTGTCTATGTGCCCAGATGCCCCTATAACTAGATCACATTATACCAGCCTGTCTATGTGCCCAGATGCCCCTATAACTAGATCACATTATACCAGCCTGTCTATATGCCCAGATGCCCCTATAACTAGATCACATTATACCAGCCTGTCTATGTGCCCAGATGTCCCTATAACTAGATCACATTATACCAGCCTATCTATGTGCCCCTATAACTAGATCACATTATACCAGCCTGTCTATGTGCCCCTATAACTAGATCACATTATAACAGCCTGTCTATGTGCCCAGATGCCCCTATAGCTAGATCGCAATATACCAGCCTGTCTATGTGCCCCTATAACTAGATCACATTATACCAGCCTGTCTATGTGCCCCTATAATTAGATCACATTATACCAGCCTGTCTATATGCCCAGATGCCCCTATAACTAGATCACATTATACCAGTCTGTCTATATGCCCAGATGCCCCTATAACTAGATCACATTATACCAGCCTGTCTATGTGCCCCTATAACTAGATCACATTATACCAGCCTGTCTATGTGCCCCTATAACTAGATCACATTATACCAGCCTGTCTATGTGCCCAGATGTCCCTATAACTAGATCACATTATACCAGTCTGTCTATGTGCCCCTATAACTAGATCACATTATACCAGCCTGTCTATATGCCCAGATGTCCCTATAACTAGATCACATTATACCAGCCTGTCTATGTGCCCAGATTCCCCGCTGTCTGTTTACCTAATCAGGAGTCTTACATCTTATCCTGGTTCTCTTCAGCTTTCTGTTACTTCTATTTCCTTACCCTTCTTCTTCCTCTTCTTCTTCTTCTTGAGCTGGTCTGAGCTGGTCTGAGCTGGTCTGAGCTGGTCTGAGCTGGTCTGCTCCACACAACTGTTTCAACTCCTGCTTGAGCACCTGTACAGTGCCAAAATCCTGGAAGGTGTCAACCATTGTACCAGTGCCTAAGAAGTCAGGAGCCAAATTACCAAATGGCATTTGACCTTTGGCCCTCACACCCCTTCTGGCCTAATGCATGGAAAGGGTTGTCAGTAAGCACCTTACCCTGTCCACAGCAGATCAACTGGACCCGTTACAGCCTATCAGGCACAGAAGGGGGATTGAGGATGCTACCCTGACCTTGGTGAACATGGTGGCTAGTCACCTTCAACATGCTAAATAATATCATCACATTTTATTTATTGATTTTAGTTCAGCTTTTAATACAATGCAAATCCACACACTGCTGAAATGACTACTCGACCTGAATGTCAACGGAGGCCTGGCAGGTTGGATCAAGGACTTTTTAACTGACAGCCCACAGAGGTTCCACATGAATGGGGCCCTCTCTGATGAACTGACCCTGAACACAGAGGGTCCTCATGAATGGGGCCCTCTCTGATGAACTGACCCTGAACACAGAGGCTCCCCAGGGATGGGGCCCTCTCTGATGAACTGACCCTGAACACAGGGGCTCCCCAGGGATGTGTCTTTTCAGCATTGTTGTTGTTGTTCTCTATCTACACTAATGAGATAAAGATCCGAGGAAACAACGTGAGCCTTTTTACGTATGCGGAGGACATGGCTATAGCAGTTTTTTTTTTTTTTTAAGATGCTTCGTCAGATGGGGGACAGCTATTATAAACAGACCAACAACCTTCAAGACTGGTGTCGGTCAAGTGCCCTCCACATCAATGTGTAATAGACAAAGGAGCTGATCATTGATGGCAACAACTTACTAATGTCCCAACCACTGTCTCTGAACGACCAACCAGTAGAGGGGGTTGAGTGTTTTAAAACATCCAGGAACAGAAATTGACGAGAAACTGAGTTTTACAGAGAATGCAGACTGTATTTGTTTTATAGCAAGGCAACGTCTGTTCTTAATCAGGAAAATGAAAGGGGTTTGGAGTCAACCTGGAAGTTCTGGAGAGGGTGTACAGCAGCTTGGTGGAGAGCATCCTCACGTTCAACATGACAGTCTGGTAATCTGAGATGGTGGAGAGCATCCTCACGTTCAATATGACAGTCTGGTAATCTGAGATGGTGGAGAGCATCCTCACGTTCAATATGACAGTCTGGTAATCTGAGATGGTGGAGAGCATCCTCACGTTCAATATAACAGTCTGCTAATCTGAGATGGTGAAAGAGCATCCTCACGTTCAATATGACAGTCTGGTAATCTGAGATGGTGGAGAGCATCCTCACGTTCAATATGACAGTCTGGTAATCTGAGATGGTGGAGAGCATCCTCACGTTCAATATGACAGTCTGGTAATCTGAGATGGTGGAGAGCATCCTTGCGTTCAATATGACAGTCTGGTAATCTGAGATGGTGGAGAGCATCCTCACGTTCAATATGACAGTCTGGTAATCTGAGATGGTGGAGAGCATCCTTGCGTTCAATATGACAGTCTGGTAATCTGAGATGGTGGAGAGCATCCTCACGTTCAATATGACAGTCTGGTAATCTGAGATGGTGAAAGAGCATCCTCACGTTCAATATGACAGTCTAGTAATCTGAGATGGTGGAGAGCATCCTCACGTTCAATATGACAGTCTGGTAATCTGAGATGGTGGAGAGCATCCTCACGTGGTCGTTGTGAGTGAATGTATCAATGTCCTCTATGTTGTTAGTGTATGCAACATGATGGACGAACTGATTTAATTGTGTATGTTGTGCAAATGTACAGTTGAAGTCAGAAGTGTACATACACTTAGGTTGGAGTAATTTAAACTTGTTTTTCAACCACTCCACAAATGTCTTGTTAACAAACTATAGTTTGTGCATAAGACAATTAATTTTTCAATTAATTTTTCCAACAATTGTTTACAGACCGATTATTTCACTTATAATTCACTGTATCACAATTCCAGTAGATCAGAAGTTTACATACACTAAGTTCACTGTGCCTTTAAACAGCTTGGAAATTTCTTCAAAATGACGTCATGGCTTTAGAATCTTCTGATAGGCTAATTGACATAATTTGAGTCAAGGTGTACCTGTGGATGTATTTCAAGGCCTACCTTCAAACTCAGTGCCTCTTTGCTTGATATCATGGGAAAATCTAAAGAAATCAGCCAAGACCTCAGAAAAACATTTGTAGACCTCCACAAGTCTGGTTCATCCTTGGGAGCAATTTCCAAACGTCTGAAGATACCACGTTCATCTGTACAAACAATAGTACGCAAGTATAAACACCATGGGACCACGCAGCCGTCATACCGCTCAGGAAGGAGACGCGTTCTGTCTCCTAGAGATGAACGTACTTTGGTGCAAAAAGTGAAAATCAATCCTAGAACAACAGCAAAGGACCCTGTGAAGATGCTGGAGGAAACAGGTACAAAAGTATCTACCTTGTCAGCTTGGGGTTTGAACTTGCAACCTTCTGGTTACTAGTCCAATGCTCTAACCACTAGGCTACCCTGCCACCTGGTTAAATGTCTGGAATTGTGGAAATGGAGTTTATATGTATTTGGCTAAGGTGTATGTCACCTTCAGACTTCAGCTGGATGTGTATGTGATTATTTTAATGAAAGTGATGCCAAAGAAAAATGTCCATCCTGGATGTGGACAATGAAGTTTTATTCTATTCTTCTTCTTCTTCTCTACAGGTTTTTCTTCTCAATTTAAACTGTCGTCATCCCTGTTCTTATCCCTCTCCTTATCTCTCTCCTGTCCTTATCTCTCTCCTGTCCTTATCCCTCTCCTGTCCTCTTCCTCTCCTGTCCTTAACCCTCTCCTGTCCTCTTCCTCCCCTCCACTCCCTCAATTCTCATCTCTCTACCATCATCCACCTTCCTCCTGGCTCATCTACTTGGCTCTATCACAGTTGGTCTTTCTGCTATCTCCTCGCCTCCTGAAATCAAGGACAGATTCATTGAGATAGACTTCATACGCCTGTATTGATTATTGATCACCTCTAACCCATACAGGCAGTACTGGTGCAGGACTTCCAGGCCCTGCGTGACCGTGTGGAGAAGGAGGGTCTCCTCCGTGCCCGCCCCCTCTTCTTCAGCCTCTACCTGGGCCACATCCTGCTACTAGAGGCCCTGGCTTTGGGCCTGCTCTGGGTCTGGGGGACCAGCTGGAGCCTCACACTGCTCTGTTCCCTCATGCTGGCCACGTCTCAGGTACCATTACAGTATTATTAGGGAGTACAAGAAGATATTTGACAGGCAGATTCAAAGGTTAGGCATAGGGATCGAAGGTTAGGGTTAGGTTTAGGATTAAGGTTAGAATTAGAGGATTAGTTTAGGGTTAGGATTAAGGTTAAGGTTAGGTTTCGGATTAAGGTTAGAATTAGAGGATTAGGTTAGGTTTATGATTAAGGTTAGAATTAGAGGATTGGGTTAGGATTAAGGTTAAGGTTAGGTTTAGGATTAAAGTTAGAATTAGAGGATTAGGATTAAGGTTAGAATTAGTTGATTAGGTTAGGGTTAGGATTAAGGTTAAGGTTAGGTTTAGGATTAAGGTTAGAATTAGATGATTAGGTTAGGGTTAGGATTAAGGTTAAGGTTAGGTTTAGGATTAAGGTTAGAATTAGACGAATAGATTAAGATTTAGGTTAGGGTAAGGGTAAGGGTTTAGGTTAGGTTTAAGATTGAATTTAATTTATTTATTTTATTTATTTATTTAGCATTATTTAATTAGGCAAGTCAGTTAAGAACAAATTCTTATTTACATTGACGGCCTACCAAATGACAAAAGGCCTCCTGCGGGGACGGTGTCTGGGAAAAAAGAATAAACTGTAATAATAATTTAAAGAAATATAGGACCAAACACATCACGACATGAGAGACAACACTACATAAACAGAGACCGAAGACAACAACACAACATGGTAGCAACACAACATGACAACAACATGGTAGCAACACAACATGACAACAACATGGTAGCAACACAACATGGTAGCAACACAACATGACAACAACATGGTAGCAACACAACATGACAACAACATGGTCGCAACACAACATGACAACAACATGGTAGCAACACAACATGACAACAACATGGTAGCATCACAACATGACAACAACATGGTAGCAACACAAAATGACAACAACATGGTAGCAGCACAACATGGTAGCAACACAACATGGTAGCAACACAACATGACAACAACATGGTAGCAACACAACATGACAACAACATGGTAGCAACACAACATGGTAGCAACACAACATGACAACAACATGGTAGCAACACAACATGACAACAACATGGTCACAACACAACATGACAACAACATGGTAGCAACACAACATGACAACAACATGGTAGCAACACAACATGACAACAACATGGTAGCAACACAAAATGACAACAACATGGTAGCAGCACAACATGGTAGCAACACAACATGGTAGCAACACAACATGACAACAACATGGTAGCAACACAACATGACAACAACATGGTAGCAGCACAACATGACAACAACATGGTAGCAACACAACATGACAACAACATGGTAGCAACACAACATGGTAGCAACACAACATGACAACAACATGGTAGCAACACAACATGACAACAACATGGTAGCAACACAATATGATAGCATCACAACATAACAACAACATGGTAGCAACACAACATGACAACAACATGGTAGCAGAACAACATGGTAGCAACACAACATGACAACAACATAGTAGCAACACAACATGACAACAACATGGTAGCAACACAACATGACAACAACGTGGTAGCAACACAACATGACAACAACATGGTAGCAACACAACATGGTAGCAACACAACATGACAACAACATGGTAGCAACACAACATGGTAGCAACACAACATGACAACAACATGGAAGCAACACAACATGGTAGCAACACAACATGACAACAACATGGTAGCAACACAACATGGTAGCAACACAACATGACAACAACATGGTAGCAACACAACATGACAACAACATGGTAGCAACACAACATGACAACAACATGGCAGCAACACAACATGACAACAACATGGCAGCAACACAACATGGCAGGAGCACAAAACATGGTACAAACATTATTGGGCACAGACAACAGCACAAAGGGCAAGAAGGTAGAGACAACAATACATCACACAAAGCAGCCACAACTGTCAGTAAGAGTGTCCATGATTGAGTTTTTGAATGAAGAGATGGAGATAAAACTGTCCAGTTTGAGTGTTTGTTGCAGCTCGTTCCAGTCGCTAGCTGCAGCGAACTGAAAAGACGAGCGACCCAGAGATGTGTGTGCTTTGGGGACCTTTAACAGAATGTGACTGGCAACGCGGGTGTTGTATATGGAGGATGAGGGCTGCAGTAGATATCTCAGATAGGGGGTAGTGAGGCCTAAGAGGGTTCAATAAATAAGCATCAACCAGTGGGTCTTGCAACAGGTATACAGTGATGACCAGTTTACAGAGGAGTATAGAGTGCAGTGATGTGTCCTATAAGGATCATTGGTGGCAAATCTGATGGCTGAAAGGTAAAGAACATCTAGCCACTCGAGAGCACCCATACCTGCCGATCTATGATGTCTGCGTAATCTAGCATAGTTAGGATGGTCATCTGAATCAGGGTTAGAAAGTACTTGTATGAGGTGACTACCTGAAGCTCAAAACCCTCAGAGTAATCACACCAGTAGGGAGTGGGGCATTCTTCATACCAAACCATATGACAGAGAAATCCTGTTGGACACTAAGAAAGCTTTGTTGTGGAGCATTTAACACAAATTCTGGAGAGGGGCCAGCTGAGTATAAGACTGTATCATCTGCATATAAATGGATAAGAGAGCTTCCATCTGCCTGAGCTATGTTGTTGATGTAAATTGAGAAGAGCATGGGGCCTAGGATCGAGCCTTGGGGTACTCCCTTGGTGACAGGCAGTGGTTGAGACAGCAGATGTTCTGACATTATATACTGCACTCTTTCAGTGAGGTAGTTAGCAAACTAGGCCAAAGACCCTTAAGAGACACCAATACACCTTAGCCGGCCCACAATAATGGAATGGTCTACCGTATCAAAAGCTTTGGCCAAGTCAATAAAAATATCAGCACAACATTGCTTAGAATCAAGGGCAATAGTAACATCATTGAGGACCTTCAATGTTGCAGTGACACATCCATAACTTGAAAAGAAACCAGATTGTATACCAGAGAGAAAACTATATACATCAAGAAAGCCAGTCAGTTGATTATTGAGAAGTTTTTCCAACACTTTTGATGAACAGGGCAAAATAGAAATAGGCCTATAACATTTGGGATCAGCTTGATCTCCTCCTTTAAATAAAGGACGAACTGTGGCTGCCTTCCAAGCAATGGGAGCCTCCCCAGAATGGAGAGACAGGTTCAAAAGTTCAGAGAGAGGCTTGGCAATGATAGGGACAGCAACCTTAAAGAAGAAAGGGTCTAAACCATCTGACTCAGATGTTTTTTTGGGGTCTAGTTTCAGGAGCTCCCTTAGTACCTCGGACTCAGTGACCGCCTGCAGGGAGAAACTTTGTAGCGGGGCAGGGGTAAAAGAGGGAGAAGAGAGATAAGGTTACCAAACCACCTTTCAGACACTGTTCAAATTCTGCCTTTCTTTTTCCCTCTCAGGCCCAAGCTGGCTGGCTGCAGCATGACTACGGCCACCTGTCAGTCTGCAAGAAATCCGGCTGGAACCACAAACTGCACAAGTTTGTCATTGGACACCTAAAGGTAGGCTGCTGGACAATGGTTGGACATTTGACAATACTGTTTCTTTAGGCTGATCTTCTGCTACTCTTTGGAAAAGTTAACCGGACACAGTTTAAACCTAGTCCTGAACTGAAAACCATTCTCAATGGATAATCAGCTTTGAAAGTACATTTTACTCCAGGACTATGCTAAATCTTTGTTCAGGAAACTGTCCCTTTCACTTTCCTACATTCACTAGAGCAGTGTTACATTTCCAAGTTCACTGCTATACATTAGCCTTATTTTGTGTAGTGTCCAACAGGTGTAAGTTACAGTAACTGTAATTGTGTGTACCATTAATAAGTAACAGTAGCTGTGTGTTTCCAGGGTGCCTCTGCTAACTGGTGGAACCATCGTCACTTCCAGCACCACGCTAAGCCCAACATTTTTCGTAAAGATCCTGATATCAACTCACTACATGTCTTCGTCCTGGGAGACAAACAGCCTGTAGAGGTAGTTATCATTATAGTATATTTGTGATTCCTGCCCCAACTGGACTCACAACCTAGTAGGTAGCCTAGTGTTTAGAGCGTTGGACTAGTAACTGGAAGGTTGCAAGTTCAAATCCCCGAGCCCACAAGGTACAAATCTGTCGTTCTGCCCCTGAACAGGCAGTTAACCCACTGTTCCTAGGCAGTCATTGAAAATAAGAATTTGTTCTTAACTGACTTGCCTGGTTAAATAAAATATTTAAAAAACTTAGTGCTTTGTGACCCATCTGACTTCCTGTCATATTTGAATAATAATCTAAATATTCATGTAATATTTAAATAACCATGTAATAATATCCATGTAGTATTCAAATATCCATGTAATAGCTCATTAATTTAATGTAATATTCATGAAATAACCGTGTAATAATATCCATGTAACGGTTTGTCTCAGTTGTGTTAAAACGGTATTCGTGTTTCTGTGTAAGATCCATCTGTCTCCTTGTCTCTGTCTATTGCAGTATGGTATAAAGAAGTTGAAGTACATGCCCTACCATCACCAACACCAGTACTTCTTCCTCAGTAAGTTGCTGAACACGTTTCATGGATTTCTGTATAGAATCACATCAACTTCCATTGAACAGGTAAAAGACAGACCACTGTATGTAATACCAATATTATCCTTCTGTGTTCCAGTTGGACCTCCACTAATCGTTCCAGTGTTTTTCAACATCCAGATATTCCGGACCATGTTTTCACAACGAGACTGGGTGGTGAGATTTCATACCAACTAAATGTAGACTTAAACCTCTTCATTCTTATCTGGAACGTAAGGGCTTCCACAAGAGAGTAATTATATATATATATATATATATATATATTTATTTATTTATTTATTTCACCTTTATTTAACCAGGTAAGCTAGTTGAGAACAAGTTCTCATTTACAACTGTGACCTGGCCAAGATAAAGCAATGCAGTGCAACACAAACAACACAGTTACACGTGGAATAAACAAACATACAGTCAATAGCACAATAGAAGAGTCTATATACAGTGTGTGCAAATGAGGTAGGATAACGGAGGTAAGGCAATAATAATGGGGGTGACCAGAGAGAGATACCTGCTGGAGCGTGTGCTATGGGTGGGTGCTACTATGGTGACCAGAGAGAGATACCTGCTGGAGTGTGTGCTATGGGTTGGTGCTGCTATGGTGACCAGAGAGAGATACCTGCTGGAGTGTGTGCTATGGGTGGGTGCTGCTATGGTGACCAGAGAGAGATACCTGCTGGAGCGTGTGCTATGGGTTGGTGCTGCTATGGTGACCAGAGAGAGATACCTGCTGGAGGGTGTGCTATGGGTTGGTGCTGCTATGGTGACCAGAGAGAGATACCTGCTGGAGGGTGTGCTATGGGTGGGTGCTGCTATGGTGACCAGAGAGAGATACCTGCTGGAGCGTGTGCTATGGGTTGGTGCTGCTATGGTGACCAGAGAGAGATACCTGCTGGAGTGTGTGCTATGGGTGGGTGCTGCTATGGTGACCAGAGAGAGATACCTGCTGGAGCGTGTGCTATGGGTGGGTGCTGCTATGGTGACCAGTGAGCTGAGATAAGGCGGGACTTTACCTAGCAAAGACTTATCGATGACCTGGAGCCAGTGGGTTTGGCGACGAATGTGAAGCGAGGGCCAGCCAACGAGACCATACAGGTCACAGTGGTGGGTAGTATATGGGGCTTTGGTGACAAAACGGATGGCAATGTGATAGACTGCATCCAATTTGCTGAGTAGAGTGTTGGAGGCTATTTTGTAAATGACATCGCCGAAGTCAAAGATCGGTAGGATAGTAAGTTCTACGAGGGTATGTTTGGCAGCATGAATGAAGGATGCTTTGTTGTGAAATAGGAAGCCGATTCTAGATATAATTTATCATTTTGGATTGGAGATGCTTAATGTGAAGGAGAGTTTACAGTCTAACCAGACAACTAGGTATTGGGTGGCGGCAGGGTAGCCTAGTGGTTAGAGCGTTGGACTAGTATCCGGAAGGTTGCAAGTTCAAACCCCCGAGCTGACAAGGTACAAATCTGTCGTTCTGCCCCTGAACAGTCAGGTAACCCACTGTTCCTAGGCCGTCATTGAAAATAAGAATTTGTTCTTAACTGATCTTGCCTAGTCAAATAAAAAAATAAAAATAAAAAATTGTAGTTGTCCACGTGTTCTAAGTCAGAACGGGTGGACAGGTGCGATTGGTTGAAGAGCATGCATTTAGTTTTACTTGCATTTAAGAGCAGTTGGAGGCACGGAAGGAGAGTTGTGTGGCATTGAAGTTCGTCTGGAGGTTAGTTAACACAGTGTCCAAATAAGGGCCAGAAGTATACAGAACGGTGTCGTCTGCGTAGAGGTGGATCAGAGAATCACCAGCAGCAAGAGTGACATCATTGATACAGAGAAAATAGTCGGCCCGAGAATTGAACCCTGAGGCACCCCCATAGAGACTGCTAGAGGCCCGGACAACAGACCCTCCGATTTGACACACTGAACTCTGTCTGAGAAATAGTTGGTGATCCAGGCAAGGCAGTCATTTGAGAAACCAAGGCTGTTGAGCCTGCCGATAAGAATGTGGTGATTGACAGATTCGAAAGCCTTGGCAAGGTCAATGAAGATGGCTGCACAGCACTGTCTTTTATCGTTGGCGGTTATGATATCGTTTAGGACCTTGAGCGTGGCTGAGGTGCACCCATGACCAGCTCTGAAACCAGATTGCATAGCGGAGAAGGTACAGTGGGATTCGAAATGGTCTGTGATCTGTTTGTTAACTTGGCTTTCGAAGGCCTTAGAAAGGCAGGGCAGGATGATTATGATTATGATTATTATTAGTATTATGATTATGCTCACACCTGGGGGCACTAAATCATTGTTCGTTGCTCACTAAAGCTAGCGAGCATAATACCACTAACACGGACTGTACCATCAGAAATGACTAGCTTCCTAATCAACAGTGATAATTGTTGCTTTGCTAGGAACCCCAGATGTCATTATGTCTGTCCGTAATGCTTCCTAATCAACAGTGATAATTGTTGCTTTGCTAGGAACCCCAGATGTGGTCATGTCTGTCCGTAATACCAATCTTTGTCTCCTGTGAAGGATCTGGCGTGGTCGATGAGTTTCTACCTTCGCTTCTTCTGCTGTTACTATCCCTTCTTTGGTTTCTTTGGCTCAGTAGCATTGATCAGCTTCGTCAGGTAAAGTATGAACTGAGAGGGAGCTCAAAGATGAACTCATTCATTCATTGTATTCAAACTATCTACAGTATTAGAAAACAACACAATGATGTGCTTGACGTAATAATGTAATATAATATTGTGGCTGAATAATTATATTGTGAATATTGTACTGTATATATAGGTTTTTGGAAAGCCACTGGTTTGTATGGGTGACCCAGATGAGTCACCTTCCTATGGAGATGGATCACGAGCGACAACAGGACTGGCTCACCATGCAGGTAACATGTCATTACTAGACACCAGGACTGGCTCACCATGCAGGTATCATGTCATCATTACTAGACACCAGGACTGGCTCACCATGCAGGTAACATGTCATTACTAGACACCAGGACTGGCTCACCATGCAGGTAACATGTCATTACTAGACACCAGGACTGGCTCACCATGCAGGTAACATGTCATTACTAGACACCAGGACTGGCTCACCATGCAGGTAACATGTCATTACTAGACACCAGGACTGGCTCACCATGCAGGTAACATGTCATTACTAGACACCAGGACTGGCTCACCATGCAGGTATCATGTCATCATTACTAGACACCAGGACTGGCTCACCATGCAGGTAACATGTCATTACTAGACACCAGGACTGGCTCACCATGCAGGTAACATGTCATTACTAGACACCAGGATTGGCTCACCATGCAGGTAACATGTCATTACTAGACACCAGGACTGGCTCACCATGCAGGTATCATGTCATCATTACTAGACACCAGGACTGGCTCACCATGCAGGTATCATGTCATCATTACTAGACACCAGGACTGGCTCACCATGCAGGTAACATGTCATTACTAGACACCGGGACTGGCTCACCATGCAGGTATCATGTCATCATTACAAGACACCAGGACTGGCTCACCATGCAGGTAACATGTCATTACTAGACACCAGGACTGGCTCACCATGCAGGTATCATGTCATCATTACTAGACACCAGGACTGGCTCACCATGCAGGTATCATGTCATCATTACTAGACACCAGGACTGGCTCACCATGCAGGTAACATGTCATTACTAGACACCAGGACTGGCTCACCATGCAGGTATCATGTCATCATTACTAGACACCAGGACTGGCTCACCATGCAGGTAACATGTCATTACTAGACACCAGGACTGGCTCACCATGCAGGTAACATGTCATTACTAGACACCAGGACTGGCTCACCATGCAGGTAACATGTGATCATTACTAGTGATCTAGGATCAGGTCCCCCCTGTCCATACATTCATATTCATTATTATTAAAGGCTAAACTGATCTGGGAACAGCAGTCCTGAGTACAGGCCCAGGAGTGTTTTCTGGGGCTGTGCCTTCTGTAGTTCTCCAGCAGAGGGAGCTGTAACGTGTCTCTTTCTCTGGTCTTAGTTGAGTGCTACTTGCAACATTGAACAGTCAACCTTCAACGACTGGTTCAGTGGACACCTCAACTTTCAGATTGAACACCAGTAAGTGAAACAAATATCTCACCTTTCTGTTGTCTGTCAAACAGTATATACTGTGTTTATATGGTCATTTATCAGGTCACTGACATACTCAAGTTATAGTTTAAGTTTAAGTATTCAGTTTCATTCGATCTTAAATATAACTTGTTGTTTGTACTAAATACTCTACCTCGTAATAGTGTTTAGATACAATATCGATACAATCCTACTCAGAAACGGAGGTTTCTCTGAAAAACTCTGATTGTGTCTGATCTCTCTCTCCTTCCTCCTCCCCCACTCTCTCTCTCTCTCCCTCTCTCCCTCCCCACTCTTTCTCTACCCCCACTCTCTCTCTGCCTCTCTCTCTCTCTCTCTCTCTCTCCCCCCTCTCCCTGCTTCCTCCTCCCCACTCTCTCTCTCTCCTTCTCTCTCTCTCTCTTTCTCTAATCTCTCTCCCCCTCTCCCTCCTTCCTCCTCCCCCACTCTCTCTCTCTCCTTCTCTCTCTCTCTTTCTCTAATCTCTCTCTCCCTCTCTCTCCTTCCTTCCTCCCCCCCCACTCTTTCTCTCACCCCCCTCTCTCTGCCTTTCTTTCTCTACCCCCACTCTCTCTCTGCCTCTCTTTCTCTTTCTCTGTCTCCCAGTCTGTTTCCTACCATGCCCCGTCACAACTACCACCTGGTGGCTCCTCTGGTTCGTGCTTTGTGTGAGAAACATGGACTTCCCTACCAGGTCAAGACTTTGCAGAAAGGCATGACTGATGTTGTCAGGTAAAGTGTTTTAATGAATACTTGTATAGTGCTATTCCTCTGGGAATAGATTGTACATCATAAGGTGATACCTGCTGCTCTCAGTCTCCTATGTGATTTACCTGGTTCTATATCCACCTCTGTTCTTCTCCAGGTCACTGAAGAAGTCAGGGGATCTGTGGCTGGATGCGTATCTCCATAAATAAATCCCTTCCTGACTCTGGACGGGATTTAATCCATCGCAGATTAACGACCTGCGAACAGAGAGGACATTTCCTGGATGTTTTTGATGATACTGATCGCTGCAAACATTATTGTGATATAATTGTTTTAATCCTTGTCAGCAGTGAATGGGGACCCATAGCATAAATAGAGGGTTTATATAGTAGGGCCAGGCGTTTAAAAAAAAACAAAAAAACAATTTATTGACCAATATTCCACCATTATCCACTGGGTTTGATGCAGGCAGAAAATCCTAGGAAATGCTCTGTAATTGACACAAGTCTCAGTCATTCCAGTCTGGTTGTCCATTCGTTTCTGGTGGAGGGATCGCCTGAACCAGAGGAGGCGCAGCATATGAATCTTAATTTCACAAAACCTATTATTTGGCAGGGAATTCTATTTGTAGATCAGTGATTTTACACCTCGTTTTTCTCAAGCTGATCGCCTCCAACAGACTCAATCCCTGATCACAGGAGGTTATATAAATGGGGCAATTAGGACACTTTAAGGGGAAAGACTATGAATCCAAGCAGAAAATATAAGTGTACAATAAAACATCTCTATCGCTTGAAATTCCCCGCTGGGATGTTCTTTGCGGACAACAATATATTCTGCAAAACCTGCAATTTAGCGTCACATTTTAAATGGAAAAACAGGATAGACAGGACATAATTATGCCGTCTCAGAAGAATGCTTCAACCTTGAAACCTTGTGGGGGATATATAGTGAAACAGTCTCGTCCTTACATAACAAGACAACATCAATCAACAACAATATTTCACGACGTCTTCGTTGCCTGTTAATTAACATATGTGTATGATAGGCATTTTTGTATCCGAAAATGTAGAGGGTGGAATATAGACTATTTTCAGAATACTAATTGCTCGCCTATTTTCATTTACTATAGAAAGGACACATTTTATCCATCTCTGTTAAGACGTCAGTATTTGGAGAGATGCGCTTCTCCGCCTCCACAAGGTTCATGTAAAAGTGAAGCTACTCGGAGTGATATTCTAACACTGTCGAATAGTTCTCTGCCTGTAAATACACTCTATCAGCCAGAACTACTTTAACATCTTCACCCAGCTCTCATACACAATGTGTGACAGTGGATTTGTCCGTTACTATGGAGATGCTTTCTGTTGTGTTTTTACCGGAGACTGCGGCTCGGTTCTTTTCACGTGTCTTAATGAAGGTGAGCAATTTGGGATTGTCAACTTTGTTTAGAGGCATGTTGGCGCATGCAAAAGCTATATATATTCCTCATCATTTACATTGGTACACGTGTTTAATGAAAATGGCTAGTTTGTTCGGCTATATTTTCTTAGATAACATGCCTACTATTCCTATATAATTTTGATAACAGACAATGAGTAAGTAAAATATTTATGCCGATTTATTTCCTTAGGTTAATCATTTGGTGCATTAGGCTAAAGTGTATGCTGTTGATGCAAATATTTTGTTTTAATCTCATTTGAAGTCAAATCACACGGTTGGGAATTGATTTTGGACTAATTGGATAATTATGTTAGATGATCACCATGTGAGAAAGTGCTATATCGGACACGGGGTAGAAAAACACCAACCGAAGAACAACCAAAACGCCTGGCCCTAATCATTGGTGCCACCCTGTTTGAACAACATTTATGTATTTACGTATATTAAAAATAAATATGTGTTTAAGCCTTATATTACATATATTTAAATATATGGACATATTACAAAATTGGCCTTTTTGATATATTTCTACATATATGTTTATATATTTAAATATATGGAAATACATTTTGAGAGCATGCTGTGGTAGCTAGTAAAATAAATGCCCAAATATATTTCATAAATATATGTTGCCATGTATTTAAATGAATGGAAATGTTTGCTTTTTACCTTAATGATACTGTAGCTAAGCTACATAAATAAAAACAATCAATGCGTAAAACTACAAAGGTCAGGACTGAATCACAATAGCCTGTGGTGGTAGACTTTGAAAAGTCTGAATGAATGACAACTAAAAGAGTGGTTTCAATCATCTTTATTGTTGGCTCAAATAACTTGGTCCATTGTTGAATTGTTACCTGGGAGTCAACGGAAGGTCGCATCTGAAACAATATAATGTATATAATTACCTCTGTGCTCTAAACATCTGAATGTGGAAATTATGTCTTTCTACATCCGGTTGATACTAACGACGTTGATTCCTTCACCTCCAGTGTCCATTTTCAGACTCACAAGTTGACCGTTACCCTGTGGATAATGCTGAGACAGGTTGGCAGTTACCCTGTGGATAATGCTGAGACAGGTTGACAGTTACCCTGTGGATAATGCTGAGACAAGTTGGCAGTTACCCAGTGGATAATGCTGAGACAAGTTGGCAGTTACCCAGTGGATAATGCTGAGACAAGTTGGCAGTTACCCAGTGGATAACGCTGAGACAGGTTGACAGTTACCCAGTGGATAATGCTGAGACAGGTTGACAGTTACCCAGTGGATAATGCTGAGACAGGTTGACAGTTACCCAGTGGATAATGCTGAGACAGGTTGACAGTTACCCTGTGGATAATGCTGAGACAGGATGGCAGTTACCCTGTGGATAATGCCGAGACAGAGGATCAGTGAAACAATTCCCCACAAGATGAAGAATAAATAAGGTGTTAATGTTCAAATTTGTATTTGTCAAATGCTTTGTAAACAGTGACTTTCAACGTGGCACCGTCATGGAATTCCACCATTACAAGTCAGTTCGTCAAATTTTTGCCCTGCTAGAGCTGCCCGGGTCAACTGTAAGTGCTGTTATTTTGAAGTGGAAACGTCTAGCAGCAACAACAGCTCAGCCGGTAAGTTGTAGGCCACAGAAGCTCACAGAACGGGACCGCCGAGTGCTGAAACGCGTAAAAATCATCTGTCCTCTGTTGCAACACTCACCACCGAGTTCCAAACTCCCTCTGGAAGCAACGTCAGAACAAGGACTGTTAGTTCGGGAACTTGATTAAATGGGTTTCCGTGGCCGAGCAGGCGCACACAAGCCTAAGATCACCATGCGCAATGCCAAGCCGGCTGGAGTGATGTAAATCTCGCTGCCATTGGACTCTAGAGCAGTGGAAACGCGTTCTCTGCAGCGATTCATCACCAAGGTGGCAGTCCGACCAACGGATTTAGATTTGGCGGATGCTACCTGCCGCAATGCAAAGCGACAAATGGGAAAGGAGTAATGCTCTTGGGGGGGTTTTCATGGTTCAGGCTGTAAAGTTTGGTGGAGGATGAATAATGGGCTAGGCCACTTACAGTAGTTCCAATGAAGGGGAATCTTAACTCTACAGCATACAATGACATTCTAGAGGATTCTGTACCTCCAACTTTTTAATTTTTTTATTTTACCTTTATTTAACTAGGTAAGTCAGTTAAGAACAAATTCTTATTTTCAATGACGGCCTAGGAACAGTGGGTTAACTGCCTGTTCAGGGGCACGGGGGGGTTGAACTTGCAACCTTCCGGTTACTAGTCCAACTCTCTAACCACTAGGCTACCCTGTCGCCCCACTTTGTGGCAACAGTTTTGGGGAAGGTCTTTTCCTATTTCAGCAAGACAATGCCCCCCCCCCCTCCCGTGCACAAAGCGGTGCCACTCTTCAGAATTGAAGTCTGTGGGTGTCCCGGAGCAGGCTGATACCCTGTTTCATCGACCCAAGATCCATAGGTAAGACTGTACAGAGCATATAAGTATGGCCCCCAATCCAATTCTGAAGTCTGATACATCTGTACAGCACTTTGAGATATCAGCTGATGTACGAAGGGCTATATAAATAAATTTGATTTGATTTGATTTGATCAACAGTGGGATTTCAACAGTTGTTTTTATTTTTGTGTCAAATTAAATATGGCCTGTTCCCATTATTTGTATCCGTTTGCATCACTTTCAATGGGGAACTTTTATTTTGAAGGCAAACTGCAAATTCCACTACTGGGGCTATTCCTTATTGTGCTAGCTTCACATAGGTGTGAATTCCCGAAGTCAGTTGCTTTCCGCAGTTGTAGGCTATAGCATGCTGCCGGCAGTATCTAAAGTGGCCAAGATTTGTGGTTAAGGCTAAGGTTAGGTTGAAATAACATTGTAAGAAGATAAATTGTAGAAATAGGCAGCCTGTATGACTTTGTGGCTGTGGTAAATAGTGACGAATTAGAATTAGCACATGACACACATGGCTTCATCAACAATAGTAATGTGTGATATGTGAAAAGTTGTACAATAAAAATACCCCGTAAGTTTAACTAGTTACCAAGCCAAGCAGATACCACTAGTAGAGTGATTTTGGGGTTCCCCAGTTGCACAGCGGTCTGAGACACTGCATCTTAGTGCTAGAGGCGTCACTACAGACCCTGGTTTTATTCAAGGCTTTATCACAACCGGCCTTGATTGGGAGTTCCACAATTGACCTAGCGTCGTCCAGGTTAGGGTTTGGCCGGGGGGGTAGACCGTCATTGTAAATAAGAATGTGTTCTTTAACTGACTTACCTAGTTAAATAAAGGTTAAATAAAAATACGATAAAAAATGAAAAGATTGGTCCTTTAGAACAAAAAGCAATTCACTACTTGGCTGTAAATGGAACAGGGAGGACACTTGAATCAGGCTAGTGACATCTGACCTGTCCCAATTCACCTTCATAACCTAGCCTGGTGGAACCTGTCCCAATTCACCTTCATAACCTAGCCTGGTGGAATTAACCTGTCCCAATTCACCTTCATAACCTAGCCTGGTGGAACCTGTCCCAATTCACCTTCATAACCTAGCCTGGTGGAATTAACCTGTCCCAATTCACATTCATAACCTAGCCTGGTGGAACATGTCCCAATTCACCTTCATAACCTAGCCTGGTGGAACCTGTCCCAATTCACCTTCATAACCTAGCCTGGTGGAACAGACTGTCCTAATTCACCTTCATAACCTAGCCTGGTGGACCAGCCTGTCCCAATTCGCCTTCACAACCTAGCCTGGTGGCACCAACCTGTCCCAATTCACCTTCATAACCTAGCCTGGTGGAACCTGTCCCAATGTACCTTCATAACCTAGCCTGGTGGAACCAACCTGTCCCAATTCACCTTCATAACCTAGCCTGGTGGAACCAACCTGTCCCAAATCACCTTCATAACCTAGCCTGGTGGAACCAACCTGTCCCAATTCACCTTCATAACCTAGCCTGGTGGAACCTGTCCCAAATCACCTTCATAACCTAGCCTGGTGGAACCAACCTGTCCCAATTCACCTTCATCAGTGGGTGCGGTTCCCCTTTAAAGGAGATTCGCCATATCAACATCTCGAGTAAGGCCAGATTCTGTTTCAAGAGACACCCAACCCTCCTCTAAAGCTAGCAAGCAACACATTGCTTGGCTAGTCAAGATCATTGTTTTATTCATTTTTCAAATAGTTTTGGCAATTAAATTATATTTATTAATACATACTTGACATTACCTGAACTCTACTCAACTTTAATTTTCATAACAATTCTTACCTTGGTTAGTCACACTGCACGTTTGTGGCAAGCTAAAGAAGGAGCTAGCTAGCTAGCGAGGTGTTTTAGCAAGCTTAATGAAAACTCTTGCTTGCAGTTGAAGAAGTATTTTCCTCTGTCACCAAACAGGTTAAAACATATTTTAATCAAATGTTATGAGTGTTTAGTCAAATAACTTTTCCTTCTGAATAAAATTCTAAATTGTCAGTTGGAGCCGGGGATGGGGCTCGGGACCATTTCAAATTGTGATGGACAGCTCGGGACACCAAGGATGGAAAAGTAAATATATTTACAAATATGTTCTATGTTCAAGTGCTTTTCGAAATATACATCTTGTTTAATTTTACTGTTTCATAAGTGGCAGGTGGGCTATATCTCAATGGCTGCGGAATTTATTCTCCACGACAACTTGTGCATACAAAACACCACTTTAGAAACCTAATGCTGGGTACTAGAGGTCAATAGAGACTCAACCAGTGGAGGCTGGTGGGAGGAGCTATAGGAGGACATGATCGTTGTAATGGCTGGAATGGAATGAATGGAACGGTATCGAAGACATGGAAACCACATGTTTGACTCCATTCCATTAATTCCATTCCAGCCTTTACAATGAGCCCATCCTCCTATAGCTTCTCCCACCAGCCTCCATTGGACTCAAACGTATCATCAGGGTAGAGAAGGTTGTCAGGTGCAAGTGTGTATTTTACACATATTTTACAAATATATTTACATGTTAACTTATATTTTGTGAACTTTTTAGTTGTCATTCATTATTTTGTTGTCAAACTTGCCAAAGTATAGGTCTGAACTTGGTAGTTTTATGCAATGGATTTTAATGTAGCCTAGCAACAGTATTCAGGTAAAAGGCAAACATTTAAATTCAATAAAATATGGCAAAATATATTTATGAAATATAATTGGTCAATTATTTTACTAGCTACCACAGCACGCTATCAAAATGTATTTCCAGATATTTAAAGATATAAACATATTTGTAGAAATATGAAAAAGGCCAATTTTGTAATATGTCGATATATTTAAATATATGTAATATAAGGCTTAAACATATATTTAGATATCTGTCATTTACATATACGTAAATACATGTACATACATGTTGTTAAAATATATATCAATGTATTTTTTCCGTTTGGGGAGGAATAGTCTATCTAGTCACCAATGATTAAGGCCAGGCGTTTCGGTTGTTGTATTCCTAACCCGCATTTCGATAAACTGACCTCAAGTTGCTGATATAGCACTTTCTCACACCATGATCATATAAACATAAATATCCAATAAGTCCAAAATCAATTCCCAACCATGTGGATTGACATCAAATGAAATAATCGCCAACAATTATTCTCATCAGCAGTTATTAGGGTATTTTAAAGGACATTATCGACATACATATTTTACTTATTCATTGCCTGGTATTAACATTATTATGGGAATGCTAGGTATTTTATGTAAGAAAATGTAACACAATTCAGAACCAAGTAGGCATTTTAATTTGCTATAGAATAAATTATGAGGATATGGCTTTTGCAAGCGCCAACATCCCGCTCGAAAAAGTTGACAATTCCAAATTGCGCACCTTCATTAACACACGTAAAGAACGGAGCCGCAGCCCCGAAAAAAAAAAAAAACGGAAAGCATCTCCATAGTAACGGACAAATTCACTGTCACACATTGTGTATGAGAGCTGGGTGAAGATGTTAAAGTAGTTCTGGCTGATAGAGTGTATTTACAGGCAGAGAACTATTCGACAGTGTTAGAATATCACTCCGAGTAGCTTCGCTTTTACATGAACCTTGTGGAGGCGGAGAAGCGCATCTCTCCAAATACTGACGTCTTAACAGAGATGGATAAAATGTGTCCTTTCTATAGTAAATGAAAATAGGCGAGCAATTAGTATTCTGAAAATAGTCTATATTCCACCCTCTACATTTTCGGATACAAAAATGCCTATCATACCCACATGTTAATTAACAGGCAACGAAGACGTCGTGAAATATTGTTGTTGATTGATGTTGTCTTGTTATGTAAGGACGAGACTGTTTCACTATATATCCCCCACAACGTTTCAAGGTTGAAGCATTCTTCTGAGACGGAATAATTATGTCAGATGGCTGTCTATCCTGTTTTTCCATTTAAAATGTGACGCTAAATTGCAGGTTTTGCAGAATGTCTGCAAAGAACATCCCAGCGGGGAATTTCAAGCGATAGAGATGTTTTATTGTACACTTATATTGTCTGCTTGGATTCATAGTCTTTCCCATTTAAGTGTCCTAATTGCCCCATTTATATAACCTCCTGTGATCAGGGATTGAGTCTGTTGGGAGGCGATCAGCTTGAGAAAAACGAGGTGTAAAATCACTGATCTAAGAATAGAATTCCCTGCCAAATAATAGGTTTTGTGAAATTAAGATTCATATGCCGAGCCTCCCCTGATTCAGGCGATCCCTCCACCAGAAACGAAAGGAAAACCAGACTGGAATGACTGAGACTTGTGTCAATTACAGAGCATTTCCTAGGATTTTCTGCCTGCATCAAACCCAGTGGATAATGGTGAAATATAGGTCAATAAAAACATTTTTTTTTTAAACGCCTGGCCCTACTATATAAACCCTCTATTTATGCTATGGGTCCCCATTCACTGCTGACAAGGATTAAAACAATTATATCACAATAATGTTTGCAGCGATCAGTATCATCAAAAACATCCAGGAAATGTCCTCTCTGTTCGCAGGTCGTTAATCTGCGATGGATTAAATCCCGTCCAGAGTCAGGAAGGGATTTATTTATGGAGATACGCATCCAGCCACAGATCCCCTGACTTCTTCAGTGACCTGGAGAAGAACAGAGGTGGATATAGAACCAGGTAAATCACATAGGAGACTGAGAGCAGCAGGTATCACCTTATGATGTACAATCTATTCCCAGAGGAATAGCACTATACAAGTATTCATTAAAACACTTTACCTGACAACATCAGTCATGCCTTTCTGCAAAGTCTTGACCTGGTAGGGAAGTCCATGTTTCTCACACAAAGCACGAACCAGAGGAGCCACCAGGTGGTAGTTATGACGGGGCATGGTAGGAAACAGACTGGGAGACAGAGGGGGAGACAGAGAAAGAGAGGCAGAGAGAGAGAGTGGGGGGGAGGAGCGAGGGAGAGGGGGAGAGAGAGAGAGAAAGAGAGAGAGAGAGTGGGGGAAGAGGAAGGAGGGAGAGTGGGAGAGAGAGAGAGAGAGAGAAAGAGGCAGACAGAGAGAGGGGCGGGGGCAGGGGAAGGTGACAGAGGGAGAGAGAGGGAGGGAGAGACAGAGAGAGAAAACGCTATCAGAGAAACCTCCATTTCTGAGTAGGGTTGTATCAATATTGTATCTAAACACTATTACGAGGTAGAGTATTTACTACAAACAACAAGTTATATTTAAGATCAAATGAAGCTGAATGCTGCTTAAACTATAACATTAGTATGTCAGTGACCTGATAAATGACCATATAAATACTGTCATGAAGTGGGCCTCTTTGGGTACAGCGAGCACCATCCCCCTCTCTCTGCACCACCTCTCTCTCTTCCCCCTACACTCAGGCTCTGTTAGGCAGGTCCTACATTCCTAGAGGAGTTTCTCTCCTCATGGCCAGACAGTATAGAGAGAGTGAGGTTCACAGGAGAACAAAGGAACCTCTTCCAAATCACAGAACTTGAGAACTGAACAATGTCCATGTTTTGGAGAATGTGTTCATGGTCGGGGAAGAATCCAGCTATGAACTGGTCCGTTTTGTACAATTTTGTGAAACTCATGAGACAATACAGCCACATTACTATAACGCTGTTTATACAAGAGTCTCAGTTGTGGGGTTTGCATCTAACTGTTGAATAAAATGAATGAGTAAAGATGAAACTATTTGTGAAATTATGTAAGGTGATGTTAATCCTGTTAATGAAAGCATTCCCTTTAAAATCTAGCCAACTCATTGGCACAGACAGGATATATTCTACTGTTCCGAATATAACCCCCACCTAATAAAATCCTCTAAAGACCAGCTGAACCTCGATTACTACGAGAGGGAGTTAAGGTTTGAGTAGATTGCTGAATCTTTTAACCGTACCATGTGGTTAAACTCTGAGACTATCGATCCGACAGAATAAGAGCTACTCTTCGATACTAATTAGTAGTCTGCAGCTAGAAATGATGTACCCGTGAATGCGAAGGCCGCCAACCGCTGAAACATCTATTCTATAACGACATTTCTGAATGTTACTCTGAAGTAGCAGTTCTAACCAAAGACTCCAGGTACGCAGAGAGAGGAGCGGATGAACTTCCAACAGAGATCACGACGACACACTGAGCGTAAATATATATATATATTGCAATTATTCCCGAATGAGTGAGCGTTCATGTGGATTAGCATTTCAATTGTTAGAATTATCAACTGTGTCGTGTCTTATCTTTGGCGCCCTTCTCAGTCCCTTTGTCTACCAAGCCGCGATGCCGGTTTAGCCCACTAGGGCACATCCCCTATCATTGCCTTGTAACCATATCTACTTTGTTTGTTTGTGTGTGCATTTCTGTGATTATTTAGTTAGTTAATAAATACATGATTGAGACAATTGATGTATGGATGATTCATAGTGAAGACTGGGTTTGTGCAGATAACCAACAATTTACAACGTTTGGAATGGGACTAACATGAGGTAAATAATAATTCATTAATCAGAAGACTAATTGATCAGATATTAAAATATCTGAAAGTTATATTAGGAAAATTATAACTTTGAAATCTGAATATTTTTCCTTGGTGCCCCGACTTCCTAGTTAATTACATTTACCTGATTAGTTAGTCACGTAATGATAAGTACAGAGAATTGATTTGATAAACTAACAGTCTTCAGTTTAATGATGCCAAAGACACAACAATACAGTATATACTGTTGACATATAACAGTAAGGTGGGATATTTGTTTCACTTACTGGTGTTCAATCTGAAAGTTGAGGTGTCCACTGAACCAGTCGTTGAAGGTTGACTGTTCAATGTTGCAAGTAGCACTCAACTAAGACCAGAGAAAGAGACACGTTACAGCTCCCTCTGCTGGAGAACTACAGAAGGCACAGCCCCAGAAAACACTACTGGGCCTGTACTCAGGACTGCTGTTCCCTGATCAGTTTAGCCTTTTAAGATTATAATGAATATGAATGTATGGACAGGGGGGACCTGATCCTATATCAGTTATCTAGTAATGACATGTTACCTGCATGGTGAGCCAGTCCTGGTGTCTCTCGTGATCCATCTCCATAGGAAGGTGATTCATATGGGTCACCCATACAAACCAGTGGCTTTCCAAAAACCTATATACAGTACAATATTCACAATATAATTATTCAGCCACAATATTATATTACATTATTACATCAAGCACAGCATTGTGTTGTTTTATAATACTGTAGATAGTTTGAATACAATGGAATACAATGAATGAATGAGTTCATCTTTGAGCTCCCTCTCAGTTCATACTTTACCTGACGAAGTTGATCAATGCTACTGAGCCAAAGAAACCAAAGAAGGGATAGTAACAGCAGAAGAAGCGAAGGTAGAAACTCATCGACCACGCCAGATCCTTCACAGGAGACAAAGATTGGTATTACGGACAGACATGACCACATCTGGGTTCCTAGCAAAGCAACAATTATCACTGTTGATTAGGAAGCATTACGGACAGACATAATGACATCTGGGGTTCCTAGCAAAGCAACAATTATCACTGTTGATTAGGAAGCTAGTCATTTCTGATGGTACAGTCCGTGTTAGTGGTATTATGCTCGCTAGCTTTAGTGAGCAACGAACAATGATTTAGTGCCCCCAGGTGTGAGCATAATCATAATACTAATAATAATCATAATCATAATAATCCTGCCCTGCCTTTCTAAGGCCTTCGAAAGCCAAGTTAACAAACAGATCACAGACCATTTCGAATCCCACCGTACCTTCTCCGCTATGCAATCTGGTTTCAGAGCTGGTCATGGGTGCACCTCAGCCACGCTCAAGGTCCTAAACGATATCATAACCGCCAACGATAAAAGACAGTGCTGTGCAGCCATCTTCATTGACCTTGCCAAGGCTTTCGAATCTGTCAATCACCACATTCTTATCGGCAGGCTCAACAGCCTTGGTTTCTCAAATGACTGCCTTGCCTGGATCACCAACTATTTCTCAGACAGAGTTCAGTGTGTCAAATCGGAGGGTCTGTTGTCCAGGCCTCTAGCAGTCTCTATGGGGGTGCCTCAGGGTTCAATTCTCGGGCCGACTATTTTCTCTGTATACATCAATGATGTCACTCTTGCTGCTGGTGATTCTCTGATCCACCTCTACGCAGACGACACCGTTCTGTATACTTCTGGCCCTTATTTGGACACTGTGTTAACTAACCTCCAGACGAACTTCAATGCCACACAACTCTCCTTCCGTGCCTCCAACTGCTCTTAAATGCAAGTAAAACTAAATGCATGCTCTTCAACCAATCGCTGCCCGCACCTGTCCACCCGTTCTGACTTAGAACACGTGGACAACTACAATTTTTTATTTTTATTTTTTTATTTGACTAGGCAAGATCAGTTAAGAACAAATTCTTATTTTCAATGACGGCCTAGGAACAGTGGGTTACCTGACTGTTCAGGGGCAGAACGACAGACAAACCCCCAGCTCGGGGGTTTGAACTTGCAACCTTCCGGATACTAGTCCAACGCTCTAACCACTAGGCTACCCTGCCGCCACCCAATACCTAGTTGTCTGGTTAGACTGTAAACTCTCCTTCACATTAAGCATCTCCAATCCAAAATGATAAATTATATCTAGAATCGGCTTCCTATTTCACAACAAAGCATCCTTCATTCATGCTGCCAAACATACCCTCGTAGAACTTACTATCCTACCGATCTTTGACTTCGGCGATGTCATTTACAAAATAGCCTCCAACACTCTACTCAGCAAATTGGATGCAGTCTATCACATTGCCATCCATTTTGTCACCAAAGCCCCATATACTACCCACCACTGTGACCTGTATGGTCTCGTTGGCTGGCCCTCGCTTCATATTCGTCGCCAAACCCACTGGCTCCAGGTCATCGATAAGTCTTTGATAGGTAAAGTCCCGCCTTATCTCAGCTCACTGGTCACCATAGCAGCACCCACCCATAGCACACGCTCCAGCAGGTATCTCTCTCTGGTCACCATAGCAGCACCCACCCATAGCACACACTCCAGCAGGTATCTCTCTCTGGTCACCATAGCAGCACCCACCCATAGCACACACTCCAGCAGGTATCTCTCTCTGGTCACCATAGCAGCACCCACCCATAGCACACGCTCCAGCAGGTATCTCTCTCTGGTCACCCCCATTATTATTGCCTTACCTCCGTTATCCTACCTCATTTGCACACACTGTATATAGACTCTTCTATTGTGCTATTGACTGTATGTTTGTTTATTCCACGTGTAACTGTGTTGTTTGTGTCGCTTTGCTTTATCTTGGCCAGGTCACAGTTGTAAATGAGAACTTGTTCTCAACTAGCTTACCTGGTTAAATAAAGGTGAAATAAATAAATAAATAAATAAATAAATATATATATATATATAATTACTCTCTTGTGGAAGCCCTTACGTTCCAGATAAGAATGAAGAGGTTTAAGTCTACATTTAGTTGGTATGAAATCTCACCACCCAGTCTCGTTGTGAAAACATGGTCCGCCATATCTGGATGTGGAAATACACTGGAATAAGTAGTGGAGGTCCAACTGGAACACAGAGGGATAATATTGGTATTACATACAGTGGTCTGTCTTTTACCTGTTCAATGGAAGTTGATGTGATTCTATACAGAAATCCATGAAACGTGTTCAGCAACTTACTGAGGAAGAAGTACTGGTGTTGGTGATGGTAGGGCATGTACTTCAACTTCTTTATACCATACTGCAATAGACAGAGACAAGGAGACAGATGGATCTAACTTTCAGAGTAGTTTTTTCGGGGGTATCTGTACTTTACTTGACTATTTATATTTTTGACAACTTTTACTTTTACTTTACTACATTCCTGATGAAATTAATATACTTCTGCCATGACACCCAAAAATACTAGTTACATTTTGAATGCAGGAGAGGAAAATGGTCCAATTCACACACTTGTCATGAGAACACATGGTCATCCCTACTGTCTCTGATCTAGCTGACTCACTGTAAATGATGTGTGTGTGTGCCCCTGGCTATCCATACATTTTCAAAACAAGAAAATGGTGCCATCTGGTTTACTTTATATAGGGAATTTGAAATTATTTTTAAATTTAATTTTCATACTTAAGTATATTTTAAACCAAATACTTGTAGACTTTTACTGAAGTAGTATTTTACTGGGTTCACTTTTACTTAAGTAACTTTCTATACTTTTATTCACGTAGTACAATTGGGTACTTTTTCCACCACTGGTTATTTCATGAATATTACATTCATCTAATGAACTATTACATGGATATTTAAATACTACATTAATAATATTACATGGATATTTAAATACTACATTAATAATTATACATGAATATTTAGATTATTATTCAAATATGACAGGAAGTCAGATGGGTCATAAAGCACTAAGGTTGTGAGTCCTGTTGGGGCAGGAATCACAAATATATTATAGTGATAACTACCTCTACAGGCTGTTTGTCTCCCAGGACGAAGACATGCAGTGAGTTGACATCAGGATCTTTACTAAACACGTTGGGCTTAGCGTGGTGCTGGAAGTGACGATGGTTCCACCAGTTAGCAGAGGCACCCTGAAAACACACAGCTACTGTTACTTATTAATGGTACACACAATTACACTTACTGTAACTTACACCTGTTGGACACTACACTAAATAAGGCTAATGTATAGCAGTGAACTTGGAAATTTAACACTGCTCTAGTGAATGTAGGAAAGTGAAAGGGACAGTTTCCTGAACAAAGATTTAGCATAGTCCTGGAGTAAAATGTACTTTCAAAGGAGATTATCCATTGAGAATGGTTTTCATTTCAGGACTAGGTTTAAACTGTGTCCGGTTAACTTTTCCAAAGAGTAGCAGAAGATCCGCCTAAAGAAACAGTATTGTCCAGTAGCCTACCTTTAGGTGTCCAATTACAAACTTTTGCAGTATGTGATTCCAGCTGGATGTCTTGCAGACTGACAGGTGGCCGTAGTCATGCTGCAGCCAGCCAGCCTGGGCCTGAGAGTGAGAAAGAAAGGCAGATTTTGAACGGTGTCTGAAAGGTGTTTTGGTAACCCTATCGCTAAGCTAAACCCTTACCCTAACTTAACCTCACCACCTAACCTTCACCTTAATCGCAACCCTAACCTAATACCCTAACCTTAGATCCTTTTGCCTGACCTTTGGATCTGCCTGTCAACTATCTTCTTGTACTCTCTAATAATACTGTAATGGTACCTGAGACGTGGCCAGCATGAGGGAACAGAGCAATGTGAGGCTCAGCTGCTCCCCCAGACCCAGAGCAGGCCCAAAGCCAGGGCCTCTAGTAGCAGGATGTGGCCCAGGTAGAGGCTGAAGAAGAGGGGGCGGGCACGGAGCAGACCCTCACTCTCCACACGGTTGCGCAGGGCCTGGAAGTCCTGCACCAGAGCTGCCTGTATGGATTAGAGGTGATCAATAATCAATACATATGTAATGGGATCTTTCTCAAAGTAGATGAACCAGGAGGAAGGTGGATGATGGTAGAGAGATGAGAATTGAGGGAGAGGAGGGGAGGAAGAGGACAGGAGAGGGTTAAGGACAGGAGAGGGAGTGGAGTGGAGGAAGAGGACAGGAGAGGGAGTGGAGAGGACAGGAGAGGGAGAAGGACAGGAGTGGAGGAAGAGGACAGGAGAGGGAGTGGAGAGGAGGAAGAGGACAGGAGAGGGAGTGGAGAGGACAGGAGAGGGAGAAGGACAGGAGAGGGAGAGGGAGAAGGACAGTATAAATTGAGAAGAGAAACCTGTAGAGAAGAAGAGGAAGAATAAGAGGAAGGGTAAGGAAATAGAAGTAACAGAAAGCTGAAGAGAACCAGGATAAGATGTAAGACTCCTGAATAGGTAAACAGACAGCAGGGAATCTGGGCATATAGACAGGCTGCTATAATGTGATCTAGTTATAGGGGCATCTGGGCATATAGACAGGCTGGTATAATGTGATCTAGTTATAGGGGCATCTGGGCATATATAATGATCTAGTTATAGGGGCATCTGGGCATATAGACAGGCTATAATGTGATCTAGTTATAGGGGCATCTGGGCATATAGACAGGCTGGTATAATGTGATCTAGTTATAGGGGCATCTGGGCACATAGACAGGCCGGTATAGTTATTATAGTAGATGACTGAAGATGACACACTACGACTTGGTCGAGTGTGGTGCTGTGTCAGAGGGAGAGATGCTGTAGGCTTCACATTCTATGTTTCATTATGTAGCCTACAACGATGTAAGTTATGGGTGTGATGCTATAGAGGGAGAGAGAGAAAGATTGGCCTCCTCACATTTTTCCCCTGGTCCTGGCTGGGCTCTGTCGGTGCCAGCTCTCCAATCAGCAACGGCTTCAGAAACTTCCTGACAAAATTAGGATCGGGATGGAATGCGGAAAATGCGCCCTAGAAATTAGAGTCATAGATCAATCTATGTTGTTTAAGAGAAATACATACAAATGTCATTAATTTGTCTCTCAGAACAAAAATATAATTCATATTCGCCGTGTGATTAAATAAAGACGCATCATGCAGAAATGGCTCCGCCGTTTCCTGGTTGTTACAATTCTAATAGTTCGCTCTAATTTCAGTTTATGTGACAAAACAAGCAAGTATAGTGTAGAGAATCATGTAGATGTATCATCATTATGTAGAGAATCATTGTATGAGAAAAAATGGGAAATAACTTTTTCATAACCAAAAATATTTGCAAACAAACAACAAAACTGAAAGTAAAAGATCCCCAAAAAACAAAAACTTAAGAACAGGAAGCATAGAAATAGAACAGATAGAACTGCTTATTAAACATTTGCATATTGCAGCTTTAAGATCATTATCATGATCCATCAATGTACGATCCACTAACAACTAGTGTAATATGTCATTATCACAATGTACGATCCACTAACAACTAGAGTAATATATCATTATGATAATGTACGATCCACTAACAACTATGTAATATGTCATTATGATGTAATATGTCATTATCACAATGTACGATCCACTAACAACTAGCGTAATAAGTCATTATCAAAATGTACGATCCACTAACAACTAGTGTAATAAGTCATTATCACAATGTACGATCCACTAACAACTAGTGTAATAAGTCATTATCATAATGTACGATCCACTAACAACTAGTAATATATCATTATCACAATTATCCACTAACAACTAGTGTAATAAGTCATTATCAATGTACATCCACTAACAACTAGTGTAATATGTCATTATCACAATGTACGATCCACTAACAACTAGTGTAATATGTCATTATCACAATGTACGATCCACTAACAACTAGTGTAATATGTCATTATCACAATGTACGATCCACTAACAACTAGTGTAATATGTCATACCTACAACATTATAACATTTGCAACAGTCTTCCTGGAATAACTTGAGAACATTTCACCAACAACTTCCATAGTTAGGCTACTGACCGTGGCATCTTCTCCAGCAAAGTGACTGATGACCCTGATGCCCCCCGGGTGTCTCTTCGCCCACTGGGTAATATTATAGACCTTCCTGTCGATGACCAACCACTGGTCGCCTCTGTGGCAGTGCCTCTGAACCTCTTCCCAGGTGTAGACTGCACTGCCACCTCGCCCTCCACCGGGCCCAACCCCGTCACCCTTGGCCGGCTCGCTTGACTCCGTCTGCTGACCTCCGCCCCCCATCCTCGGTTCTCTCTGCTCCACTCACACCGTCGATGTGTCGGCTGCGCTCTGTCCAGTCTGTCCAACTGACACACACTGAGGACCAGTCAAATGCAACGTACAGAGAGGAAGTCAGGGAATGGAATCAGAATCAGATCATGCTGTCTGAGTCAAGTCACACCTACGTGGTGAAAATGTGTGACTCTTCTACAGTTTGATGTTTATTGGGATGAGCCTTGTCCTGGAGGCAGATCTGAGAGATTTCCACTAGATAAGCGAGCTGCAAAGTCAAAATTGGCTATATTAAAACATTTATAAAAACAAACATTTGCTTTTTGGTCTTAATTTAAGATTAGGGTTAGGTTTAAAATTTGATTTGATGACTGTGGCTGTGCTAGCTAGTGACCATTCTGCAGAGCTGCCTCCAGAACAAGATTCATGACGAAAAAGGCTAACCTGCGATTCTTCTGCCAGAGGGAAGGGAGATGTTTTCCAGACAGCGTTGTACAACAAAATGTGTTGTTCAATTCAGTTGCTGAAAATATCGAATGACGAATACCTGTAGAGGCGCAAGAATGTCAGCCAGTCTGGGTCCTGTAATTCTGTGGAGTTCCTTTTCTACCAACATCAAACCATTAAAAATGTTGCTCAAAATATCTAATAACGAAAACCTGTAGCATTCTGTATGGAGTTTCTATTCTAATCTGTGGAGCATCGATGCGATTTACCACGATGTTTATTTGTAACACTATATTAGAATAGAGACAAAGAGCATTGAAATGTTCTCATCAATAAATATTAAAGAATAAGGAGATGCGCCATTGTGTGGGCATGGACTCCTCTTCTGTTCCGCATATGTTTCCCGAGTTTTATATGACACACAGTGCAAACCTTTATGAGTGTTTCATGTTAATGTCTGTATAATGACACACTTGATAAAATCCAATAGTCCATAGGCATGACATTAAATTAAAGTAGATTAAAGTACATTTAAATTAAATTATACAATGATGATGTGGGTACAGAATGAATAGAATAGCTGCACTCACCAACATTTCCAGATGTGCAATCCTCTCTCTCTTCCTCTCTCCTTGTCCTATTCATGCAGATACATTTACTTCTTTCTGATCACCCGTCTCATCATCTATCCAATCAAATCACCAGTAGGCTATTAACGGTATATTTTGTAGCTCACTCTGGTCATTCACCCACCCACAAGTTCCCTAAACAATTCCATGCCGATCATTCGAGTCTCTCGTCCAATGGGTTTATTTCACTAGACCGCTGGCATATCTGCAATTGGTTCACAAAAGTTTATTCGAATTGTATAAAAAAAGTCCGTCCCTATCAATCTGATTGGCCTTCAGGACTGTCAAAGGCTTGCCTATTCCAACCAATCAGGACGCTCTTGGACGCCCTCACGCTGTCACACGATGAAGATAGGACAGCCCCGTTTGTGTTTTCTCCAACTCCAAGTTTAACATTTAATTCTTCACTTTAGTTACATACGTGTTTTTTAAATATTTTTTTATAGATCCATCAATCCACTCCGTTAAATAAATGTAACCCGAGTCATCATTATCTAGTGGATATAAATGAACTAAACCAAAACATTTTCCGTGCTACCCTTTAACAGTCACGAAGGGTTCATTTAACTGCGGTATTAGTGTAACGAGTTATAATCTACAGCCCATAAGGGTTAGCTAAGGTATGGTGCGCGGACTTTGTACATTAATAAAATGTGTAAAGTCCCCTTGATATGGATTTTTCCTCCTGTTCTCTAAACGGAGTTCTTGATTTGCGTATCCATTTTCATTTCCCCGCACCACACTCACACCCCAGTAGCATCCACCACCAGTCACATACAAAATAAGAATACACCTTCATACACTTCAATAACACTTTGCTCTAATGACTAACATCAAGTAAGATGACCAGACTACCATATCATATGGAGCGATACCTTCTTACTCTACGGAGGCTTTGCTTACGAATGCTTTCTCTGAGCAGGCCCCTTGATATATCCCGTTGCCAAGGGAACACCTTATACATAAAACATAACATAATACATTAATAGGCAATTACAGCTGAAGGACAGAACTATGTCAAATTATATAATACATAACTTTAATAGACAGGTACGGAACTACATAAATTAGATATATAAAAAAGGCAATAGAGCAACACAGTGGAGGTGTCATGATACCCAGAAAACCTTGCGGTCAAACAGTGAAATGGTACCCATTGTTTTCCACCATTAATTTTTCCCATGAGGGATTTTAGAAACACTGAACCAATGAATGGTGGGAAAATGATTGGAACCATTTCCCTGTTTGACTGCTAGGTTTTGTGGTTATTGTGACGTATACTGTGGTAGACTGAGCAAAAATATAAACGCAACATGTAAATCATTGGTCCAATGTTTCATGTGCAGAATTTTTTTTATTTTCATACATATTAAAAGCTTATTTCTCTCAAATGTTGTGCACAAATGTGTTTACATCCTTAGTGAGCATTTCTCCATTGTGAAGATAATCCATCCACCTGACAGGTGTGGCATATCAATAAACTGATTAAACAGCAGGATCATTACACAGGTGCACCTTGTGCTGGGGACAATAAAAGGCCACTCTAAAATGTGCAGTTTTGTCACACAACACAATGCCACAGATGTTTCACGTTTTGAGGGAGAGTGCAATTGGCATCTAGACTGCAGGAATGTCCACCAGAGCTGTAGCCGGAGAATTTAATGTTGATTTCTCTTCCATAAGCTGCCTCCAACGTTGTTTTAGAGAATTTGGCAGTACGTCCAACCGGCCTCACAACAGCGGCCCGTGTGTAACCACACACCTTTACATCCTTTACATCCAGCTTCTTTACCTGTCGGATCGTCTGAGACCAGCCACCCAGACAGGTGATGAAAGCTGTGGGTTTGCACAACCAAACCATTTCTGCACAAACCGTAAGAAACCGTCTCAGGAAGCTCATCTGCATATTCGTCATCCTCACCAGGTTCTTGACCCGTCTGCAGTTCGTCATCGTAACTGACTTCAGTGGGCAAAAGTTCACATTCGATGGCCACTGGCATGCTGGAGAAATGTGCTCTTCAAGGATTAATTCCGGTTTCAACTGTACCGGAAAGATGCATGATGTGGGCAAGTGGTTTGCTGATGTCAAAATTGTGGACAGAGTGCCCCCATGGTGGCGGTGGGGTTATGGGTTTGGCAGGCATAAGCTTTCAGATGTCGAACACAATTGCATTTTATTGATGTCAGTTTGAATGCACAGAGATACTGTGACAAGATCCTGAGGCCCATTGTCGTGCCATTCATCCACCACCATCACCTCATGTTTCAGCATGATAATACACGACCCCATGTCTCAAGGATCTGTACATAATTCCTGGAAACTGAAAATGTCCCAGTTCTTCCATGGCCTGCATACTCACCAGACATGTCACCCATTGAGCATGTTTGGGATGCTCTGGATTGACGTGTACGACAGCGTGTTTCAGTTCCCGCCAATATCCCGAAACTTCACACAGAAAGCCCATTCTGGTGGGAAGCTGCTATAGACCACCAAGTGCTAACAGTCAGTATCTGGGTAATATGTGTGAAATGCTTGATAATGTATGTGATATTAACAGAGAAGTATATTTTCTGACTGACCTAAATATTGACTGGCTGCTCACTCAAGAAAAACCTTCAAACTGTAACCAATGCCTGCCACCTGTATCAGGTTATCAGTCAACCCACCAGGGTAGTTACAAACAGCACAGGAATTTAAATCATCAACATGTATTGATCACATCTTTACTAATACTGCAGAAATGTGCTGTAAAGCAGTATCCAAATCCATCAGATGTATTGATCATAAAATAGAAGCCATATCTAGGAAAATGATTCCGATGTTGATGGTGTAAAAATGTATTAGCTGGTCTGTGGTTTGTAATGAGGAGCAACAAGACTCTACACTTGATAGATTTATGAAATGACTTACTTCAGTTACTAATAGACCCTTTCTTCATCAAGGTTGCTGCCCCTATCATTGCCAAGCCTATCTCTGACCATTTTTAACCAGTCTCTCCTCTCTGGGAAGTTTCCCATTGCTTGGAAAGCAGCCAAGGTCCGTCTTTTATTGAAATGGGGAGATCAATCTGATCCTAACTGTTACAGGTCTATTTCTATTTTGCCCTGTTTATCAAAAGTGTTGGAAAAACGTAATAATCAACTGACTGGCTTTCTTGATGACTATAGTATTCTCTCTGGTATGCACTCTTTTCAGGTTATGGATGTGTCACTGCAACCTTGAAGGTCCTCAATGATGTCACTATTACCCTTGATTCTAAGCAATGTTGTGCTGCCATTTTTATTGACTTGGCCAAAGCTTTGATACAGCAGACCATTCCATTCTTGTGGGCTGGCTAAGGATTATTGGTGTCTCTGGCCTAGTTTGCTAACTACCTCACTCAAAGAGCGCAGTATATAATGTCAGAACATCTGCTGTCTCAACCACTGCCTGTCAACAAGGGAGTACCCCAAGGCTCGATCCTAGGCCCCATGCTCTTCTCAATTTACATCAACAACATAGCTCAGGCAGTAGGAAGCTTCTCTTATCCATTTATATGCAGATGATACAGTCTTATACTCAGCTGGCCCCTCCCCAGATTTTGTGTTAAATGCTCAACAACAAAGCTTTCTCAGTGTCCAATAAGCTTTCTCTGCCATTAACCTTGTTCTGAACACCTCCAAAACAAAGATCATGTGGTTTGGTAAGAAGAATGCCCCTCTCCCCACAGGTGTGATTACTACCTCTGAAGGTTTAGAGTTTGAGGTAGTCACCGCATACAAGTACTTGAGAGGATGGCTCGACGGTACACTGTCCTTCTCTCAGCACATATCAAAGCTGCAGGCTAAAGTTAAATCTAGAATTGTTTTCCTCTATTGTAATCGCTCCTCTTTCACCCCAGCTGCCAAGCTAACCCTAAGTGAGATGACCATCCTACCCATGCTAGATTATGGAGACATAATTTAGAGATCGGCAGGTAAGAGTGCTCTCGAGTGGGTAGATGTTCTTTCCCTGCAGCCCTCATCCTCCACTTACAACACCCATTTTACCAGTCACTTTCTGTTAAAGGTCAACAAAGCACACATATCCCTGGGTCGCTCGTCTTTTCAGTTCGCTGCAGCTAGCGACTGGAACGAGCTGCAACAAACACTCAAACTGTAAATAAATTAACAACAAACTTCCAGCACATTTATACAAACACAAATGACTGATGATTGGCTGAGAGAAACTGACAATAAAATTATTGTGGAAGCTGTTTTGTTAGACTTCAGTGCGGCTTTCGACATTATCGATCATAGTATACTGCTGCAAAAACATATATTGAATGGCTTTACGCCCCCTGCTATACTGCGGATAAAGAGTTACCTGTCTAACAGAACACAGAGGCTGTCTTTAATGGAAGCCTCACCAACATAATCCAAGTAGGAACAGGAATTCCCCAGGGCAGCTGTCTAGGCCCTTTACTTTTTCAATGTTTACTAACGACCTGCCACTGGCTCTGAGTAAAGCCTGTGTGTCTATGTATGAGGATGACTCAACACTATACAGGTCAGCTACCACAGTCATTGCAACACTTCACAAAGAGATGAAGTCAGTTTCAGAATGGGTGGTAAGAAATAAGTTAGTCTGACATATTTAAAAAAAAACTAAAATCATTGTATTTGGGACAAATCATTCACTAAACCCTAAACCTCAACTAAATCTTGAAATTAAAAAATGTGGAAATTGAGCAAGTTGAAGAGACTAAACTGCTTGGAATAACCCTGGATTGTAACCTGTCATGGTCAAAACATATTGATACAACAGTAGCTAAGATGGGGAGAAGTCTGTCCATAATAAGCGCTGCTCTGCCTTCTTAACAGCACTATCAACAAGGCAGGTCCTACATGCCCTAGTTGTGTTGCACTTGGACTACTGCCCAGTCGTGTGGTCAGGTGCGACAAAGAGGGACAAAGAGGGAAATTACAATTGGCTCAGAACAGGGCAGCACGGCTGGCCCTTAATTTAGATGTACAGCTAATATTAATCATATGCATTTCAATCTCTCGTGGCTCAAAGTAGAGGAGAGATTGACTTCATCACTATTTGTTTTTGTAAGAAGTATTGCCATTTGTTGCTCTTAAATAATGTCTACAATTGCAGGTTCTGATGCTAATCTCTCACAACCAGCTGTTCTAATCTCTCACAACCACCCGTGAGAATCTCACCACATTAGGAACCACCAGTGAGAATCTCACCACATTAGGAACCACCCGTGAGAATCTCACCACATTAGGAACCACCCGTGAGAATCTCACCACATTAGGAACCACCCGTGAGAATCTCACCACGTTAGGAACCACCCGTGAGAATCTCACCACATTAGGAACCATCCGCGAGAATCTCACCACATTAGGAACCACCCGTGAGAATCTCACCACATTAGGAACCACCCGTGAGAATCTCACCACATTAGGAACCACCCGTGATAATCTCACCACATTAGGAACCACCCGTGAGAATCTCACCCCATTAGGAACCACCCGTGAGAATCTCACCACATTTGGAACCACCCGTGAGAATCTCACTACATTTGGAACCACCCGTGTCCTTGGTTGTCCCATTTGACGTCAATACTGTTCATAATAATGTGATTCATAGATGCTACTGAATGCAGCAAGTGTAACAAAAATGACAACGGAAATGCAACAATTCCTCCAGCCAACCACAGCTTTTATTTTACCTTTATTTAACAAGTCAGTTAAAGAACAATTTCTTATTTTCAATGACAGCCTGAGAACAGTGGGTTAACTGCCTTTTTCAGGGGCAGAACGACAGGTTTTTACCTTGTCAGCTAGGGGATTTGATCTTGCAACCTTTCAGTTACAAGTCCAACGCTCTAACCACTAGGCTACCTGCCGCCCCTCCACTCTAACCACTAGGCTACCTGCCGCCCCTCCACTCTAACCACTAGGCTACCTTCCGCCCCTCCACTCTAAACACTAGGCTACCTGCCGCCCCTCCACTCTAACCACTTGGCTACCTGCCGCCCCTCCACTCTAACCACTAGACTACCTGCCACCCCTCCACTCCAACCACTAGGCTACCTGCCGCCCCTCCACTCTAACCACTAGGCTACCTGCCACCCCTCCACTCTAACCACTAGGCTACCTGCCACCCCTCCACTCTAACCACTAGGCTACCTGCCACCCCTCCACTCTAACCACTAGGCTACCTGCCACCCCTCCACTCTAACCACTAGGCTACCTGCCACCCCTCCACTCTAACCACTAGGCTACCTGCCACCCCTCCACTCTAACCACTAGGCTACCTGCCACCCCTCCACTCTAACCACTAGGCTACCTGCCACCCCTCCACTCTAACCACTAGGCTACCTGCCACCCCTCCACTCTAACCACTAGGCTACCTGCCACCACTCCACTCTAACCACTAGGCTACCTGCCGCCCCAACTGTGCCATTCAGCTCATAAATGGCTAAATACGGAGTTTCGTCCCCGCTAAGGCTTCGACTGAATCCTTCAGCTCAGCAAATGTGATGGAGTTTCCAAATGTGATGGAGTTTTTCCAAACGTGTTGTAGTTTCCAAATGTGTTGGAGTTTCCAACCGTGTTGGAGTTTCCAAACGTGATGGAGTTTCCAAACGTGTTGGAGTTTCCAACCGTGTTGGAGTTTCCAAACGTGTTGGAGTTTCCAACCGTGTTGGAGTTTCCAAATGTGTTGGAGTTTCAAACCGTGTTGGAGTTTCCAAATGTGTTGGAGTTTCAAACCGTGTTGGAGTTTCCTCCCCGCTAAAGTTTCAATTGAATCCTTCACTTTAGCTACGTGTGGATTTTTTTTTAGCTCCATCACTCCACTCAGTCATCATTAAGATCAGATGGGTTTCACATATGTCCTTCGCCCTTTCTACTGAATAGAAATTAAACTAAACTAAACCAAACATTTGTGGTGGGCTCCGTGTGTGGCTTTTGATCATTTCTTTGGATTCCTCATGTCTAAGTCATCGTTAGAAAAAGTTTGGGCCAAATTGGATGTTAGGTACTATATTCATTCAATATTATATGAATCCTATAAATTAAAATGGCACATTTTTGGGCAATCGATTTTAGGTTAATTTCTCAGAGATTAAATTATATTTCAACAAAATAATGTTGCAGGAATGCTAAACCTATCCATTTGTAAGAACAGAAACGATTTCAGAACAATCTGTGTTACAGTGTACCGACCATAAAGGGTTAGCTAAGGTATAGTGTAATGTGTTACAGTGTACCGACCATAAAGGGTTAGCCAAGGTACAGTGTGCTGCCTTTGGACGAAACTGGACAAGTTGTGTTTTTTTTCCTCCATTTTCATTCCCTGCAGCACCAGCAGTCACATACAAGATAAGAATAAACCTTCATATACTTCAATACAACTTTGCTCTAATGACTAACATCAGTAAGATGACCACACTATTATATCATATGGAGCAATACCTTCTTACTCTATGGAGGCTTTGCTTACGAATGCTTTCTCTGAGCAGGCCCCTTATGTCCCGTTGCCAAGGCAACACCTTATCTTGAACTTTAACCCAAACATCCGATGTGAGGGAGGGAGGGAGATGCTACAGCTATTTAGGTCAGAGGCATTGTGATGTTTTATCAGTTTTTATAAGCCAATGTTGCTGCTTGTTTGAGTGATTTGAGATGGCAGGGAGTTCTGAGAATACTGAGCATCTCCTTATCACAGACAGGCTTCTCCCCTATCTAGAAAACAATTTAATCGAAATGCCTTGACCATGACAATTTACAGTCTAAGTTGACACTGAGAAGTTTAGTTTCCTCAACTTGTTCTATAGACACATTTTTCATAACCAGATCCAGCTTAGGTCTAGAGTTTAAGGAAGGATTTGTACCAAAAACTTTGCTCTTAATCTTAGATATATTCAGAACTAGTTTATTGCTGGCCACCATTCTGAAACTAACTGCAAGTCTTTGTTTAGAGTTGAAGTGATTTCACTATCTGTGGCCGCTGATAAGTACAGTGTTGAATCACAAGCCTAGATAGACACACAGGCTTTGTTAAAAGCTAATTGTAAATCATTATTAAAAATGGAAAACAATAAAGGGCCAAGACAGCTTCCTTGTGGAATTCCACAATTTACATGTATTACATTAGAGAGGTTTCCATTGAAGAAAAACCCTCTGTGTTCTGTTAGATAGATAGCTTTTGATCCATGATACGACAGAGGGTGTACAACAATAACACACACATTTTTCTGCTAACAGGTTATGGTCAATGATATCAAAGGCTGCATTGAAATCCAAGAGTACAGCTTCTACCATCTTCAACATCAATTTATTTCAGCCAATCATCAGTCATTTCTGTCAGTGCAGTACATGTAGAATGCCCTTCTCTATAGGCTGAAAGTCTGTTGTTCATTTCTTCATAGACAAATAGCATTGTATTTTATTCAAACACAATTATTTCCAAATGTTTGCTAAGAGCCGACAGTAGACTTATTGGGCTGCTGTTAGAATCAGAAAAGGGGGCTTTACCATTCCTGTGTAGTGGAAAGTCTTCTTCTCTAGGCCCAGTCCTGTACAATATTCTGCTCTAGGTGAGACAAAATAAAATGGACACCCTCTTCCTATCCCCACAAAGTCGAATAGTAGCCTAGGCTATACAGTGTCATCCCAGAATGCACTTTTATGAAAGTCTATCTATGTGTTTGCAAAACAGGCATTTGCATAGGCTTTATTGTCCTGATACCTAACAAAAACTTAAGACCCTTTGCAATTATATTAACACCTGGTGTAGAGGTCCTTGAAGGCAGGGAGCTTGGCCCCAGTGATGTACTGGGTTCATCTGAGGTTTATCATTTTAAAATGCTAATTGACATTATTAAACCCTCTGTAGTGCCTTGCGGATCGGATGCCAAGCAGTTGCCATACCAGGCGGTGATGCAGCCAGTCAAGATGCTCTCAATGGTGCAGCTGTAGAACTATTTGAGGATCTGAGGACCCATGCCAAATCATTTCAGCCTCCTAAGGGGGAAGAGCTGTTGCTGTGTTTGGACCATGATAGGTCCTTAGTGATGTGGACACCGAGGACCTTAAAGCTCTCGACCTGCCTATCGATGTGACATGTTCTCCATTTCCTGTAGTCAACGATAAACTCCTTTGTCTTGCCCACGTTGAGGGAGAGGTTGTTGTCCACACAGCCAGATCTCTGACCTCCTCCCTATAGGCTGTCTTACCGTCGTCGGTGATCAGGCCTATCACCGTTGTGTTGTTGGCAAACTTAATGATGCCATTGAAGTCATGAGCGGCCAGATTGTCATGGGTGAACAGGGAGTACAGGAGGGGACTGAGCACGCACCCCTGAAGAACCCCCGTGTTGAGGGTCAGTGTGGTGGATGTGTTGTTGCCTACCCTCACCACCTGGGGGGCAGTCTGACAGAAGGTCCATGAGCCAGTGGTGGAGGGAGGTGTTCAGTCCCAGGGTCCTTAGCTTAGTGACGAACTTGGAAGGCACTCTGGTGTTGAACGCAGAAATGTAGTCAATGAATAGCATTCTCACATAGGTGTTCCTTTTGTCCAGGTGGGAAAGGGCAGTGTGGAGTGCAATAGAGATTGCATCATCTTTGCATCTGTTGGGGTGGTATGCAAATTGGAGTGGGTCTAGGGTTTCTGGGATAATGGTGTTGATGTGAGCCATGACCAGCATTTCAAAGCTCTTCATGTCTCCAGATGTGAGTGCTAAGGCGTGGTAGTCATTTAGACAGGTTACCTTAGTGGTCTTAGGCAACAGGGGACTATGGTGTTTTGCATGAAACATGTAGGTATTACAGACTGGGTCAGAGAGAGTTTGAAAATGTCAATGAAGCCACTTGCCAGTTGGTCAGTGCATGTTCTGAGTACACATCCTGGTAATGTTTAAAGGTCTAATCACATCGACTACGGAGAGCAAACAGTCGTCCGGAACAGCCAGATGAACATTGTCTTGTTTGCTTATGGCCGTTGAATGCAGTCTTAGTGCCAGCATTGGCTTGTGGTGGTAAATTGACAGCAAAAAAATACAGATGAATACTCTCTTGGTAAATAGTATGGTCTACAGCTTATCATGAGCTATTCTAACTCAGCCGAACAGAACCTCCAGACTTCCTTAATATTAGCGGTTGCTGTCGTTAATAAAGAGACACAAACCACCCACCACATCACAGAGACTATTATGACATCACTGAAATGATCTATTATGACATCACATGGTTCTAACTGGGCTGACTGTGTGGCATGGTAGATTCCCGTGGCGACAGGGTTGTGATTGGTTGCTACTGTACGCTGCCAGAACTGTCAATAAAGAGGTTATGTGTTCTGTTGTGAGCACAATGCTTAATGGTAGAATCAGAGGGGACGCTTTAGGTCAGTTTACTTACTGCTCAGCTCTTGGGACAAGTGTAGTCGATTATGCAATCACTGACATTGACCCCTCCTCCGTTATAACATTCACTGTCAGACCACAGACACCATTGTCAGATCACAGTCAGATCAACGTGTTTTCTGAAGAAATGAACCATCATCTTTACCGGACTCTGCCGTTCTGTCCTGCCAATGTATAGAAACACCAGCTAGATGTCCTGTATATTATCTATGTCCTTGTTCAACCATGACCCTGAGAAGCAGAGGATGTTACAATTCATAATGTTCCGTCCTATAGGACAGTCTCGAACGGAGCTCGTACAGTTTATTCTTCGGCACATTCGCCAATATAACGCAGGGTAGAGGAGGAAGTGTGGGATAAGGGGAGTTGGACTCTCTAAATCTTATGTTTACAGTTTCTGTTTTTTCCTTTCCAAACTGTCTCTGAATCTGGAGGCATTGGAAGTGTTTTCGGCTGGAGATGACAGTGGACTCAGTGGAGAACATTCCAGCCACTTGGCAGTGTTGGCACTGCTACTCGGTCGGTCGGTCGGTCGGAAAGGAAAACAAAGTGAGAACCACCTTTTTGGTCCTCACTTCCAAAAATGAACACACACACAGACAGACGGACGGACAAACTTACCAAGTCAATTCAAACCTGCCAAATTCAGAGATAAACAACTTTTCAAAAACACCAACAAGTCTGAATAACAGACAATGTTAAAAGGAGAGGCCGTCCATCTGTCTGTCTGTGTGTGTGTTCATTTTTGGAAGTGAGGACCAAAAAGGTGGTTCTCACTTTGTTTTCCTTTCAATGACAGCCTAGACCTGGCCAAAATATTCATCTGGCAAAAGTTTCTCATTGAACCTCACTAAGATAGAATGAATGTTATGGCAGGTGTTTGTTTCTCTGTGCTCTTTGGCTCCACATGTGTACTGCAGTGAGAGTTTCTAATTGGCTGGCAGAAAACGTATGGATTTTTCCAATTGGACCACAGTGTCTGGTTCAGGAATTATTGTGATTGGCTAGAATTTGCCATTTGAGCATAAGGAGGGAGGGAAGAGGCGTGGATTGGAGCGTTGTTGACAATATTTACACAATAGTGGAAACTGTCTGATGAATCCAAAACAGAATACCTTGATCACTGTGAACAGCTAACCAACCAAACCTTGTTGAGTTTATCACCTATTTATCTCTCAATGTATGTATGTACATTTACGGTATATACAATTGATAGAGGAATTCTAAATTCCTTTATGCTTTAATTGCCAAAATCAATTAGCACTCATTTCTAATTCATTAATGAATTGTAAGTCTTAATTATGCATGAAGTAGATCGAGAAATGTTTTATTTTTGTCAGACAGATTTATGAATTAGTAGATTTGAGGGAAAAATTTGACAGTCTTAAAAGCCAGGTAAAGAGCGTTTATTACGAGAGAGTACTGAATGCTTACACACATTTCCACAGGTTATAAACTGAAAATGACGTCAGCGTTTTCCAAACGTTCCGTTTCACAAACAGAGGGCCCCTCTAACTCTCAAGCCTCCGCGTTATCAGCACAAAGTCAAGGCCAGTCAGCATAAATCAACATTCCCGACCATTTGGAGATGTCCCCATTCCCACCACCTGGAGATTTGTACAACTGAATGAACTAAAACAGACCTACATTGTTACTAACTCCTGACTACATTATATACAATTGGGAAAGGGAGCAAGAGGGAAAACTCACATGTACAGTACATTATAGCATTTGGACTAGTCAGTTTCTGATTGGAATGTATACATAATTAGTCATTTCAACCATATTTTCCTCTGTCAACAATATGTATATTAAAAATAATGTGGGTCCAAATAATGAACATTTTATCACGATTATGCAGATTAAATGCATATAATTGTGTTTAACTTGACATCATTATATCCCATTTCAATCCAAATCTTTTATATTTTACAACCAATTAAGTTATTTAAAAATATCTATATTGTAATGTCAAATGCTTTATTTTTGTCAGGACAGATTTATGAATTAGTAGATTTGAGGGAAAATTTGACATGTCATTTGGAATATTGATAGATTTTCGGGAGGAAAAGTTGTCTCTAGAGCCAATCAGTGAGATTCTAGATCTGTGCTATGTCATAATATCTACAGCAAAACAACATATTTTGTTTACTTCTGTGTTAGAGAGCATGTGAGAAGCTCAGATGGATTGAGTCTGGTCATGTAAAATTACATATTTGAATGGCAAATGCTTAGTTTCTTTTGTCAGTACGTTGTCTTCCACAAGACACATTCTACCGTGGGCTTCACACTCTCATGCTCCAAGTGTGTTCCCCGAGGACGTTCATTTGTGTTTTTCTTCATTCTTGTGAGGACGAGAGTGTGGAGAACACATAAAACATTACTGTTGTAATTACCTCACGCTGCACCTCCCCATTCACTGACCCATCCATCAGCCAGGACAATGGCAACAATAGAGACAGGTGTTTACGTTATACAGTAAGAAAACGTTTAACTTGATAATAATCAGATATATGTGAATCGTAATCTAGCTTCCAGCTAGCTAGCTAAACAGGGAAAAATTACCTAAAACAAGGTCGATGTCAGTTGTTCGTTGGTAGCTAGTTAACAATTCTTCATGGCTAGCAAGCGAGCCAGTTAGCCCTGTTGACTTAGTATGGACTGGCACATTCACCGAACCTTCCTTCTTCTGGGCCAATAGAGATGAATCAAGATACACAAAGCAAATGTTTTACTTCGTAACTATCAGCTAGCTATATGTGAATCGTAGTAATGTAGCTAATCAGATAGTATAACTTGGCAACATGTCATTCCAAAGTCGGAGTGTATTTTCTCTCGCTTCAGCTTAAATAACGTCTTCCACAGGACAGGGACTGTGTAGCCTTGGCATGTTACTGGGAAGATTTAAGAATTAGTAGATTTGAGTGAAAATTTGACATGTCATTTGGGATATTGATAGATTTTCTGGAGGGAAACTTGTCGCTACAGCCAATCAGTGAGAAGGATAAATAATGTCCGCCATTGATTTAAAGCAAATGTTAGTCATTGTTTTACATTGTTGCGTCAAATTTCTTTGCCTACTTTCCATTGACGTTTGCATTGATGCATTGATGTACAAACGGAGTACACGTTCGAGAAGTGCCCTCCTTTGCTCGGTTTAAGTATTGTTATTGTAACTGTCTGGTAGGGCCAAAATTATTCCATTTGGGTCTAATAAATCTAATTGAAAAACCATTTTCATTTCATTTTTTTGTGTTTAGCAAACAGATTTGAAATGATGTTGCGAACAGAAACAGGAAGAAACCTGAATACAAGTATCTTTTTACCAGATCTAATGTGCTATATTCTCCTGCATTAATTACACATTTCCACAAACTTCAAAGTGTTTCCTTTCAAATGGTACGAAGAATATGCATATCCTTGTTTCAGGTCCTGAGCTACAGGCAGTTAGATTTGGGTCCTGAGCTACAGGCAGTTAGATTTGGGTCCTGAGCTACAGGCAGTTAGATTTGGGTCCTGAGCTACAGGCAGTTAGATTTGGGTCCTGAGCTACAGGCAGTTAGATTTGGGTCCTGAGCTACAGGCAGTTAGATTTGGGTCCTGAGCTACAGGCAGTTAGATTTGGGTCCTGAGCTACAGGCAGTTAGATTTGGGTCCTGAGCTACAGGCAGTTAGATTTGGGTCCTGAGCTACAGGCAGTTAGATTTGGGTCCTGAGCTACAGGCAGTTAGATTTGGGTATATGATTTTAGGGCGAAAATTGAAGGGGTAAAAAAGGGTCCGATCCTTAAGAGGTTTGCTTCAATCACATACTGTAACTGAAACTATGAACACATGTCAAAGTCACTACAGCCAATCAGTGAGCAGCACCAAGCCGTTGTTTGGCAAAAGAAGGACAATTCAAAAAAGGCAACATACCTGAAATGAAAAACAAAACTTAGAGGTTTAATTATCGATTTATGGATTCATGGATTTTCAGTAGAGATGGGGTGCATCTCTTTAACATGTCCGATCTGTTGAACTTACAACAGGGGGGTACTCCAATCAACTTGTATAAACATCAAAAGGAGGGTCAATGGAAACAGGATGCACCTAAGCTCAATTTAGAGTCTCATAGCATCAAAAGAAGGGTCTGAATACTTACACTACCATTCAGAAGTTTGGGATCACTTAGAAATGTCCTTGTTTTTGAAAGAAAAGCAAAAAAAAAAAAAGTCCATTAAAATAACATCAAATTGATCAGAAATACAGTGTAGACATGATTAATGTTGGAAATTACTATTGTAGCTGGAAACGGCAGATTGTTTAATGGAATATCTACATAGACGTACAGAGGCCCATTATCAGAAACAATCACTCCTGTGTTCCAATAGCTAATCCAAGTATGTTATTTTAAAAGGCTAATTGATCATTAGAAAACCCTTTTGCAATTAAGTTAGCACAGCTGACAACTGTTGTCCTGATTAAAGAAACAATAAAACTGGCCTTCTTTAGACTAGTTGAGTATCTGGAATATCAGCATTTGTGGGTTTCGATTACAGGCTCAAAATGGCCAGAAACAAATAACTTTCTTCTGAAACTTGTCAGTCTATTCTTGTTCTGAGAAATGAAGGCTATTCCATGCGAGAAATTGCCAAGAAACTGAAGATCTCGTACACGCTGTGTACTACTCCCTTCACAGAACAGCGCAAACTGTCTCTAACCAGAAGAGAAAGAGGAGTGGGAGGCCCCGGTGCACAATTGAGCAAGAGGACAAGTACTGTACATTAGAGTGTCTAGTTTGAGAAACAGATGCCTCACAAGTCCTCAACTGGCAGCTTCATTAAATAGTACCCACAAAACACTAGCCTCAACGGCGAAGAGGCGACTCAGGGATGCTGGCCTCCTAGGCAGAGTTGCAAAGAAAAAGCCATATCTCAGACTGGCCAATAAAAGATGGGCAAAAGAACACAGACACTGGACAGAGGAAATCTGCCTAGAAGGCCAGCATCCCTGAGTCGCCTCTTCAAAAATTCTAAAAACCTGTTTTTGCTTTGTCATTATGGAATATTGTGTGTAGATTGATGAGATACATTAACAGTGTGATTTCAACAGTTTACATTTTTTTCCATCAAATTACCTCAATATTGTCTTTTGTTTCATTTATATAAGAACATTCCGATCTTATTTAGCATTATCTAGTCCAAATGTGGCATGTTTCCAGTATTTTAATCAGTTTGCATCACTTTCAAATGGGGGGACTTTTATTTTGAAGGAAAACCGCAAACTCCACTATTGTTGCTAATCCTGATTATGGCTAACTTCACATAGGTGTGAATGCCGAGGTCAGTTTCTTCCACTGAGGTATAATAAGAGCTGGAGACTGCAAACAAGATGTCAGGGAGCAGGGTGACTATTCATCACCTTAACCAAAAACATGGCAGAGATCGTCCGGGTTGGGCCTGGGTAGACCGTCATTGTAAATAAGAATTTGTTCTAACCTGAATTGCCTAGTTAAATAAAAGGTAAAAAATATTTTTTTAAATCACAATATTGGTATTAACAATCTGGATGTCACCTTGATAGTCTACTGTTCAATGGTAGGAGCAACTTTGTGCAAGTTTGTGCAAGTTTGTGCAAGTTTAGCCAATATCAAAGTGATAAAATAGTTAACAGTTAACTAGGTAAGTCAACAAATTCTTATTTTCAATGATGGCCTAGGAACAGTGCAAGTTTGTGCAAGTTTAGCCAATATCAAAGTGATAAAACAGTTAACAGTTAACTAGGTAAGTCAACAAATTCTTATTTTCAATGATGGCCTAGGAACAGTGGGTCAACTGCCTGTTCAGGGGTAGAACACCAGATTAGTACCTTGCCAGCTCGGGGGTTTGACCTTGCAACATTCTGGTTGTTGCTCTGGTTGCTGCTCTAATGTTCTAACCACTAAGCTACCCTGCGGCCCCAGGTGAGCATTAACATTTGATTTGATTGCAGTCATTTTCACACCCCCAAAATGTAGCGACTACACCATTAAAATCTAAATGTTTTATTTATTTGTCAACAAAAAAGACAAATGACTCCCTTCAAAAGGAATGATTATGAACCCTGTCACCTGTTGATAATGGGTGTCACTAGAAAGCCGAACACAGCCACAAAGTAAAAATGGGCTACGTCATAAAAGGAATGAAAACCAAAACTAGATTTTGGTCTTCATTTAAGGTTAGGTTTAGAAGAAGGTTAGCGGTGTGTTTAGGTTTAAAAAATCAGATTTTAAGAAGATAAAACTGTAGAAATAGACTGGGTTTATTACTTTGTTGCTGTGGTAATTAGTGATGACCCTGATAATGCCTCCAAATATTTTGTGTTGAACAGGAATTTACGGTTTTGGGACAAAGACAGCTACTGTTCCCTGATTGGTTACTTTGAAAAATTCGACGTCAAGTGTCAAATTTGTGGTTTGAGGTGTAGAGGCGGAGTTTATTATAGACAGAAACCTGCCCCTCCTACCTGTGTGACGGTCCTCTCTCTCTTTCATCTCTCTCTCTCGCTGTCTCTCTCCCTCTCTGTAATGCAAAACTCATCTCTGGAAAAGAAGAGGAACATCACAACATGGAAACACTAATGACGACGAATAGAAGCCCCAAATAGCTCGATTATGTTATGTGCTTTCATAATCATTGCCATTGCTTAATACATACATTGCGATTTTGACATTCGAGGTGTGTTAATGTTTATTTTAATTTTTTTTTAACACGACACAACTCATTACTTGCCCCACGTTTTCATTATACGATGTAAATTCTACAGTTGAATTTGGAATATTTTGTATTCTCCATATTAGTAGCCTACTGATGATTTGATTGGATATATGATCAGAAAGAACTGAGTGTATTTTTAT
>NW_027039800.1:81809-101630 GCF_034236695.1 Oncorhynchus nerka | reverse complement strand
CCACCACCACCACTCCTAACATCACCTCTTACCCACCACCTCATCACCCTCAACATCACCCTCAACATCACATCACCTCTCACCATCACCATCACCCTCAACATCATCACCTCTACCACCACCCATCGCTCTCAACATCATCACCTCTACCACCACCATCACCTCAGCATCCCATCACCTCTACCACCACCATCACTCTCACCATCATCACCTCTACACTTACTGCCATCGCTCACCTCCACCATCACCCTCAACATCATCACCTCTACCACCACCATCCCATCTCACCATCACCCTCAACATCATCTACACCTCTACCACCACCATCACTCTCTGCATCATCACCTCTACCACCACCATCACCCTCAACATCATCACCTCTACCACCACCATCACCCTCAACATCATCACCTCTACCACCACCATCACTCTCAGCATCATCACCTCTACCACCACCATTCACCCTCCAACATCATCACCTCTACCACCACCATCACCCTCAACATCATCACCTCTACCACCACCATCGCTCTCAACATCATCACCTCTACCACCACCATCACCTCAACATCATCCTCTACCACCACCATCACCCTCAACATCATCACCTCTACCACCACCATCACCCTCAACATCATCACCTCTACCACCACCATCACTCTCAACATCATCACCTCTACCACCACCATCACCCTCACACATCATCACCTCTACCACCACCATCCTCTCACCATCATCACCACCATCATCATCACCTCTACCACACATCACCCTCAACATCATCACCTCTACCACCACCATCACCCTCAACATCATCACCTCTACCACCACCATCACCCTCAACATCATCACCTCTACCACCACCATCACCCTCACACATCATCACCTCTACCACCACCATCACCCTCAACATCATCACCTCTACCACCACCATCACCCTCAACATCATCACCTCTACCACCACCATCACCTCAACATCATCACCTCACCATCACCTCACCACCATCACCTCTACACCATCATCACCTCTACCACCACCATCACCCTCAACATCATCACCTCTACCACCACCATCACCCTCACACATCATCACCTCTACCACCACCATCACCCTCAACATCATCACCTCTACCACCACCATCACTCTCAACATCATCCACCTCTACCACCACCATCACCCTCCACACATCATCACCTCTACCACCACCATCACCCTCAACATCATCACCTCTACCACCACCATCACCCTCAACATCATCACCTCTACCACCACCATCACCCTCAACATCATCACCTCTACCACCACCATCACCCTCAACATCATCACCTCTACCACCACCATCACCCTCAACATCATCACCTCTACCACCACCATCACCCTCAACATCATCACCTCTACCACCACCATCACCCTCAACATCATCACCTCTACCACCACCATCACCCTCAACATCATCACCTCTACCACCACCATCACTCAACATCATCACCTCTACCACCATCACCCTCACCATCATCACCTCTACCACCACCATCACCCTCAACATCATCACCTCTACCACCACCATCGCTCTCACCATCATCACCTCTACCACCACCATCACCCTCAACATCATCACCTCTACCACCACCATCACCCTCAACATCATCACCTCTACCACCACCATCACCCTCAACATCATCACCTCTACCACCACCATCACCCTCAACATCATCACCTCTACCATCACCATCACCCTCAACATCATCACCTCTACCACCACCATCACCCTCAACATCATCACCTCTACCACCACCATCACTCTCAACATCATCACCTCTACCACCACCATCACCCTCAACCATCATCACCTCTACCACCACCATCACCTCAACATCATCACCTCTACCACCACCATCACCCTCAACATCATCACCTCTACCACCACCATCACCTCTCAACATCATCACCTCTACCACCACCATCACCCTCAACATCATCACCTCTACCCACCATCACCCTCAACATCATCACCTCTACCACCACCATCACCCTCAACATCATCACCTCTACCACCACCATCACCCTCAACATCATCACCTCTACCACCACCATCACCTCAACATCATCACTCTACCACCACCATCACCCTCAACATCATCACCTCTACCACCACCATCACCCTCACCATCATCACCTCTACCACCACCATCACCCTCAGCATCATCACCTCTACCACCACCATCACCCTCAACATCATCACCTCTACCACCACCATCACTCTCACCATCATCACCTCTACCACCACCATCACCCTCAACATCATCACCTCTACCACCACCATCACCTCAACATCATCACCTCTACCACCACCATCACCCTCAACATCATCACCTCTACCACCACCATCGACTCTCCTGCATCATCACCTCTACCACCACCATCACCCTCAACATCACATCACCTCTACCACCACCATCACCCTCAGCATCATCACCTCTACCACCACATAATATATAAACATCATCACCTCTACCACCACCATCCACTCCTCAACATCATCACCCTCTACCACCACCATCGCTCTCTAGCATCCTAATCACCTCTACCACACCATCACCCTCAATAAATGTGCTATCTACCACTACCTTCGCTCTCAACATCATACTCTCTACCACCATCGCCCTCAACATCATCACCTCTACCACCACCATCCCTCAACATGTCCTCTACCACACATCATACTCAACATCATCACCTCTACCACCACCATCACCTCAACATCATCACCTCTACCACCACCATCACCTCTCAACATCATCACCTCTACCACCACCACCACCTCAACATCATCACCTCTACCACCACCACCACCCTCAACATCATCACCTCTACCACCAACATCACCCTCAACATCATCACCTCTACCACCATCACCCTCAACATCATCACCTCTACCATCACCATCACTCCCCAACATCATCACCTCTAACACCACCATCGCCCTCAACATCATCACCTCTACCACCACCATCACCCTCAACATCATCACCTCTACCACCACCATCAACTCACCATCATCACCTCTACCACCACCATCGCTCTTCACCATCACCCTCAACATCATCACCTCTACCACCACCATCGCTTCCTACCATCACCCTCAACATCATCACCTCTACCACCACCATCACCATCACCATCATCACCTCTACACACCATGTCTCACCACCACCATCACCTCAACATCATCACCTCTACCACCACCATCACCCTCAACATCATCACCTCTACCACCACCATCGCTCTCAACATCATCACCTCTACCACCACCATTGCTCTCAACATCATCACCTCTACCACCACCATCACTCTCAACATCATCATCACCTCTACCACCATCATCACCTTTACCACCATCATCATCACCTCTACCACCACCATCACCTCTACCCCACCACCATCATCATCACCACCTTTACCACCATCATCATCACCTCTACCATCACCATCACCTCTACCACCACCATCACTCTACCACCACCATCATCATCACCTCTACCTAATAACATCACCCTCAACATCATCACCTCTACACCAACATCACCCTCAACATCATCACCTCTACTACCACCATCACCCTCAACATCATCACCTCTACCACCACCATCACCCTCAACATCATCACCTCTACCACCACCATCACTCAACATCATCATCACTCTACCACCACCATCACCCTCAACATCATCACCTCTACCACCACCATCATCATCACCTCTACCATCATCACCTCTACCACCACCATCAGCCTCACCATCACCCTCAACATCATCACCTCTACCACCACCATCATCATCACCTCTACCATCATCACTCTACCACCACCATCACTCTCAACATCATCATCACCTCTACCACCACCATCACCTCAACATCATCACCTCTACCACCACCATCACCCTCAACATCATCACCTCTACCACCACCATCACTCTCAACATCATCATCACCTCTACCACCACCATCACCTCAACATCATCACCTCTACCACCACCATCATCCTCAACATCATCACCTCTACCACCACCATCACTCTCAACATCATCATCACCTCTACCACCACCATCACCCTCAACATCATCACCTCTACCACCACCACCATCACCTCAACATCATCACCTCTACCACCACCATCACTCTCAACATCATCATCACCTCTACCACCATCATCACCTTTACCACCATCATCATCACCTCTACCACCACCATCAACTCTAACACTACCATCATCATCACCACCTTTACCACCATCACCATCACCTCTACCACCACCATCACCTCTACCACCAACATCACCCTCAACATCATCACCCTACCACCACCATCACTCTCAACATCATCATCACCTCACACCACCATCACTCACCATCATCACCTCTACCACCACCACTACTCTTCAACATCATCACCTCTACCACCACCATCATTTCAACATCATCACCTCTACCACCACCATCACTCTTAACATCATCATCACCTCTACCACCACCATCACTCTTAACATCATCATCACCTCTACCACCACCATCATCATCACCTCTACCATCATCATCATCATACAACCACCATCATCATCACCTCTATCACCATCACCTCTTACCACCACCAATTCTACCACCATCATCACCTCTACCACCACAATCACTCTCACCATCATCATCACCTCTACCACCATCATCACCTCTACACTACCATCACACCTCTACCACCACCATCACATCTACCACCATCACATCTACCACCACCATCACCTCTACCACCACCTCTACCACCATCACGTCTACCACCACCATCACGTCTACCACCACCACCATCACCTCTACCACCACCACCATCACCTCTACCACCACCACCATCACCTCTACCACCACCATCACGTCTACCACCACCACCATCACCTCTACCACCACCACCATCACCTCTACCACCACCACCATCACCTCTACCACCATCATCACTACCATCATCATCACTACGACCACCATCATCATCACTACCATCTTCATCACCTCTACCACCTCGACATCCATTTGGCAAATCTGACCATAACTCTATCCTCCTGGATTCCTGCGACAAGCAAACAGCAGGAAGCACCAGTGACTCGGTCAATAAAAAGTGGTCAGATGAAGCAGATGCTAAACTACAGGACTGTTTTGCTATCACAGACTGGAACATGTTCCGGATTCTTCCGATGGCATTGAGGAATACACCACATCAGTACCTGGCTTTTTCTATATGCATTGAGGACATTGTCTCCACAGTGACCTGTATGTACATACCTAACCAGAAGCCATAGATAACAGGCAACATTTGCAAACAAAGCAAAGCGTCAATACAGGACTAAGATCGAATTGTACTGCACCGGCTCCGATGCTTGTCAGATGGGCAGGGCTTGCAAACTATTACAGACTACAAAGGGAAGCACAGCCAAGAGCTGCCCAGTGACATGAACCTACCAGACAGGCTAAATAGCATCAGCTGTTCCGGGCGACTGTGTGATCACGCCTCCACAGCCAATGTGAAAAGACCTTTAAACAGGTCAGCATTCACAAGACACTGTGCCAGACGGATTACAGGATGTGTAACTCAGCCTAAGCATAGCTGACCCAACTGGCAAGTGTCTCACTGACATTTTCAACATCTCCTCATTCAGGTTATCCAGGCAGGTTTCAAACAGACCTGCCATAGTCTATTTTAAGACACCCTAATGCCCACCTAAATACTTCACCGACCTGTAGCACTCACATTGGTAAGCCGTGAAATGCTTTGTGAAAGGCTGGTCATGTCTCACATCAACACCATTATCCAGAAACCTAGACCCTCTCTAATCTGCATACTTCCCCAACAGATCTCAGATGATGCAATCTCTATTGCACTCCACACTGCCCTTTCCCACCTGGACAAAAGGAACATCTATGTGAGAATGCTATCTCATTGACTGCAGTTCAACCCCATAGTGCCCTCCGGCTCATCTAGTTCAAGGACCCTGGGATTGAACACTCCTCTGTAACTGGATCCTGGACTTCCTGACGGGCCAACCTCAGGTGGTAAGGGTAGGTAACAACACATCCGCCCAGCTGATCCTCAACACGGGGCCCCTCAGGGTATGTGCTCAGTCCTTCCTTGTACTCCCTGTTTACTTATGACTGCACGGTCAGGCAGACTCCAACACCATCATTGCCGATGACACAACAGTGGTAGGCCTGATCACCGACAAAGATGAGACAGCCTATAGGGAGTAGGTCAGAGACCTGACCGTGTGGTGCCAGGACAACAATCCTCCCCTCAACGTGATCAAGACAAAGATGATTCTTGGACCACAAGAAAGGAGACTCTAGCAGTTCTAATCGAGGGCTGTAGGAGCAGGTCCCCTTGGGCATCCTCAACAACTAATGGTCCAAGCACACCAAGACAGCCGTGAAGAGGGCACGATAAAACCTATCTCTCTCAGGAGACTGGAAAAGATTTGGAGCAGGTTGTCCCCCATTCTAATGAGGGGGCTGTAGTGGAGCAGGTTGAGAGCCTTCCTTTGGCATCCTCAACAAACCATCATGGTCCAAGCACACCAAGACAGCCGTGAAGAGGGCACGACAAAACCTATTCCCCTCAGGAGACTGAAAAGATTTGGTATGGGTCCTCAGATCCTCAAAGGTTTTCAGCTGCACCATCAGTGCATCCCTGACAGGTTGCATCACCGCCTGGTATGGCAACTGCTCGGCATCCGACCGCAAGGCACTACAGAGGGTAGTGCGTCACGCTCCAGTGCATCCATAAGACTCTGAACATCTAATCAAGCTGCCTACCCAGACTACTTGCATTGCCCCCCCCTTTACTCTTAGTTATTATCTATGCATAGCCACTTTAAGAACTCTACCTACATTTACATATAACCTCAATTACCTTGACACCGGTGCCCCCGCACATTGACTCTGTACCGGTACCCCCTGTATATAGCCTCCACATTGACTCTGTACCGTAATACCCTGTATATAGCCTCCACATTGACTCTGTACCAGTACCCCCTATATATAGCCTCCACATTGACTCTGTACCGTAACACCCTATATATAGCCTCCACATTGACTCTGTACCGGTACCCCCTGTATATAACCTCCACATTGACTCTGTACTGGTACCCCCTGTATATAGCCTCCACATTGACTCTGTACCAGTACCCCCTGCATGTAGCCTCCACATTGACTCTGTACCGGTACCCCCCTGTATATAGTCTCCACATTGACTCTGTACCGGTACCCCCTGTATATAGCCTCCACATTGACTCTGTACCGTAATACCCTGTATATAGCCTCCACATTGACTCTGTACCGGTACCCCCTGTATATAGCCTCCACATTGACTCTGTACCGTAACACCCTGTATATAGCCTCCACATTGACTCTGTACCAGTAGCCCCTGTATATAGCCTCCACATTGACTCTGTACTGGTACCTCATGTATAGCCTCACATTGACTCTGTACCGGTACCCCCTGTATATAGCCTCCACATTGACCTGTACCGGTACCCCCTGTATATAGCCTCCACATTGACTCTGTACCTAGTACCCCCTGCATGTAGCCTCCACATTGACTCATGCCGGTACTCCCCTGTATATAGTCTCCACATTGGACTCTGTACCGGTACCCCTGTATATAGCCTCCCATTGACTCTGTACCCCCGTAATACCTGTATATAGCCTCCACATTGACTCTGTACCGTAACACCCTGTATATAGCCTCCACATTGACTCTGTGCCGTACCCCCTGTATATAGCCCCACATTGACTCTGTACCAATTTCCCCCTGTATATAGCCTCCACATTGACTCTGTACCGTAATACCCTGTATATAGCCTCCACATTGACTCTGTACCGGTACCCCCTGTATATAGCCTCCACATTGACTCTGTACCGTAACACCCTGTATATAGCCTCCACATTGACTCTGTACCAGTAGCCCCTGTATATAGCCTCCACATTGACTCTGTACTGGTACCTCATGTATATAGCCTCCACATTGACTCTGTACCGGTACCCCCTGTATATAGCCTCACTATTGTTATTTACTGCTCTTCTTTAATAAATTGTTATTCTTATCTCTTACCTTTTTTTTAGGTATTTTTTAAAACTACATTGTTGGTTAAGGGCTTGTTGGTTAAGGGCTTGTTGGTTAAGGGCTTGTTGGTTAAGGGCTTGTTGGTTAAGGGCTTGTTGGTTAAGGGCTTGTCAGTAAGCATTTCACTGTAAAAACCTGTTGTGTTCAGCGCACGTGACTAATAAACTTTGATTTGATCATCATCACTACCATCATCATCATCACCTGTACCATCATCATCATCACTACCATCCTCATCATCCCTATCACCATCATCACTACCATCATCATCACCTGTACCATCATCATCATCCCTATCACCATCATCATCACTACCATCATCATCATCACCTGTACCATCATCATCATCACTACCATCATCATCATCACTACCATCATCACTACCATCATCATCACCTGTACCATCATCATCATCCCTATCACCATCATCACTACCATCATCATCACCTGTACCATCACCATCATCACTACCATCATCATCACCTGTACCATCATCATCATCACTACCATCATCATCACCTGTACCATCATCATCATCACTACCATCCTCATCATCCCTATCACCATCATCATCATCACTACCATCATCATCATCACTACCATCATCATCATCACTACCATCCTCATCATCCCTATCACCATCATCATCATCACTACCATCATCATCATCAATACCATCCTCATCATCACTACCATCATCACTACCATCATCATCACCACTACAATCATCATCATCACTACCATCATCACTACCATCATCATCAATCACCTGTACCATCATCATCATCACCATCATCACTACCATCATCATCATCACTCCATCATCATCATCACTACTATCACCATCATCACTACCATCATCATCATCACCTGTACCCATCATCATCATCACTATCACCATCATCACTACCATCATCATCATCCATCATCATCATCATCCCCATCACTATCACCATCATCACCATCATCATCACTACCATCAACATCATCACTACCATCATCATCATCATCATCACTACCATCATCATCATCACTACCATCATCACCACTACCATCATCATCATCACTACTATCACCATCATCATCACTACCATCATCCATCATCACACTACCATCATCATCATCATCATCATCATCATCATCACTGCCATCATCATCATCACCATCGTCACTACCATCATCATCATCACTACCATCATCATCATCATCCATCATCACCATCATCATCATCACTATCAACATCATCACATCATCATCATCATCATCACTGACATCATCATCATCACTACCATCATCATCACCTGTACCATCATCATCATCCCTATCACCATCATCATCATCATCACCTGTACCATCATCATTCCATCACTACCATCATCATCATTACTACCATCATCTACCATCATATTACTGTACCATCATCATCATCCCTATCACCATCATCACTACCATCATCATCACCTGTACCATCACCATCATCACTACCATCATCATCACCTGTACCATCATCATCATCACTACCATCATCATCACCTGTACCATCATCATCATCACTACCATCCTCATCATCCCTATCACCATCATCATCATCACTACCATCATCATCATCACTACCATCCTCATCATCCCTATCACCATCATCATCATCACTACCATCATCATCATCACTACCATCCTCATCATCACTACCATCATCACTACCATCATCATCACCACTACCATCATCATCATCACTACCATCATCACTACCATCATCATCATCACCTGTACCATCATCATCATCACCATCATCACTACCATCATCATCATCACTACCATCATCATCATCACTACTATCACCATCATCACTACCATCATCATCACCTGTACCATCATCATCATACTCACCATCATCACTACCATCATCATCATCATACCATCATCATCATCCCCATCATCACCATCATCACCATCATCATCATCACTACCATTAACATCATCACTACCATCATCATCATCATCATCACTACCATCATCATCATCACTACCATCATCATCACCACTACCATCATCATCATCACTACTATCATCATCATCACTACATCATCATCATCATATTACTATCATCATCATCATCATCATCACTACCATCATCCTCATCTTCATCATTGTCATCACCACTACCATCATCATCATTCAGCTCTCTGAGGAGGAATGGAACTGCAACTGAGGTAACATGTTTAGCAGTGCCATCTCATTGTGTGTGTGTAAGAGAGAGAGAGAGAGAGTAGCATATTGAATACTCAACTAAATAGATGCATCCTAATTAACCATTTTCCTCCATTTTATAATGCCATAAGCATTGTCATGTTTGAGAAAATCACGAGCTTATAAGTGTTGGGATCAGACAGATGGGCTGTTGAGGAGTCTGCCTCCTCCGCTACTGAAGCCAGGAGATGTCAAACCGAGTAGGCCTATCAGCGGAGACTCTCCGCTCCTGAGCGTTCCTGTTCTGAGACGTGCAAGCTGCGGCGCAAGTCTCTCTGCTTCCCAAGCGGTGTGTGATGCTCTCTGTCTCCTGCTTCCCAAGCGGTGTGTGATCAAATCAAATCAAATGTATTTATATAGCCCTTCTGTACATCAGCTGATATCTCAAAGTGCTGTGCAGAAACCCAGCCTAAAACCCCAAACAGCAAGCAATGCAGGTGTAGAAGCATGGTGGCTAGGAAAAACTCCTAGAAGGCCAAAACCTAGGAAGAAACCTAGAGAGGAACCAGGCTATGTGGGGTGGCCAGTCCTCTTCTGGCTGTGCCGGGTGGAGATTATAACAGAGAACATGGCCAAGATGTTCAAATGTTCATAAATGACCAGCATGGTCGAATAATAATAAGGCAGAACAGTTGAAACTGGAGCAGCAGCACAGTCAGGTGGACTGGGGACAGCAAGGAGTCATCATGTCAGGTAGTCCTGGGGCACGGTCCTAGGGCTCAGGTCCCTCCGAGAGAGAGAAGAAAGAGAGAATTAGAGAGAGCATATGTGGGGTGGCCAGTCCTCTTCTGGCTGTGCCGGGTGGAGATTATAACAGAACATGGCCAAGATGTTCAAATGTTCATAAATGACCAGCATGGTCGAATAATAGTAAGGCAGAACAGTTGAAACTGGAGCAGCAGCATGGCCAGGTGGACTGGGGACAGCAAGGAGTCATCATGTCAGGTAGTCCTGGGGCATGGTCCTAGGGCTCAGGTCAGTTGAAACTGGAGCAGCAGCATGGCCAGGTGGACTGGGGACAGCAAGGTGTCATCATGTCAGGTAGTCCTGGGGCATGGTCCTAGGGCTCAGGTCCTCCGAGAGAGAGAAAGAAAGAGAGAAGGAGAGAATTAGAGAACGCACACTTAGATTCACACAGGACACCGAATAGGACAGGAGAAGTACTCCAGATATAACAAACTGACCCTAGCCCCCCGACACATAAACTACTGCAGCATAAATACTGGAGGCTGAGACAGGAGGGGTCAGGAGACACTGATGCTCTCTGTCTCTCTGCTTCCCAAGCGGTGTGTGATGCTCTCTGTCTCTGCTTCCCAAGCGGTGTGTGATGCTCTCTGTCTCTCTGCTTCCCAAGCGGTGTGATGCTCTCTGTCTCTCTGCTTCCCAAGTGGTGTGTGATGCTCTCTGTCTCTCTGCTTCCCAAGTGGTGTGTGATGCTCTCTGTCTCTCTGCTTCCCAAGCGGTGTGTGATGCTCTCTGTCTCTCTGCTTCCCAAGCGGTGTGTGATGCTCTCTGTCTCTCTGCTTCCCAAGCGGTGTGTGATGCTCTCTGTCTCTCTGCTTCCCAAGCGGTGTGTGATGCTCTCTGTCTCTCTGCTTCCCAAGCGGTGTGTGATGCTCTCTGTCTCTCTGCTTCCCAAGCGGTGTGTGATGCTCTCTGTCTCTCTGCTTCCCAAGCGGTGTCTGTATGTGCTGCTCAGTTATGGCCATGAATAACAAACTTCACAATGGCAACAAACAAAAAATATGATGCAAAACGTGTCATACAGGCTGTTTTTCTGCCTGCTTGAATGAGATGAACCCAGTTGCAGCCCCACAATGACCCCCTGCAATGACCCCTGAAGTGACCCCTGAAGTGACCCCGGGAATCAATAGAACATTGCTCAGAGATTCACAAATACAACATACAGTAACATTAATCTACAGTAGCATTCAACTACGGTAGCATTCAACTACGGTAGCATTCATCTACAGTAGCATTCAACTACAGTAGCATTCAACTACAGTAACATTCAACTACAGTAGCATTCAACTACAGTAGCATTCCACTACAGTAGCATTCAACTACAGTAGCATTCAACTACGGTAGCATTCAACTACAGTAGCATTCAACGACAGTAGCATTCCACTACAGTAGCATTCAACTACAGTAGCATTCAACTACAGTAACATTCAAAATGTGTGAATCTTTCCTTTAAGCCAAAAACAAGGTTTTACCAAGCCAAAGGTTGCGTGTTTGAATCACATCTCGTACAACTTCAGCTATTTAGTAACTTTAGTACCTTTTTGTTTTTTTAGCTAATTTGCAATTACTTAAAATGTTCGCTAACCCTAACCTTAACCCAGGCTATCCTAATGTTCGCTAACCCTAACCTTAACCCAGGCTATCCTAATGTTCGCTAACCCTAACCTTAACCCAGGCTATCCTAATGTTCGCTAACCCTAACCTAATATCCTAATGTTAGCTAACCCTAACCTTAACCCAGGCTATCCTAATGTTCGCTAACCCTAACCTTAACCCAGGCTATCCTAATGTTTAAGCAACCTAACCTTAACTCCAGGCTATCCTAATGTTCGCTAACCCTAACCTTAACCCAGGCTATCCTAATGTTCGCTAACCCTAACCTTAACCCAGGCTATCCTAATGTTCGCTAACCCTAACCTTAACCCAGGCTATCCTAATGTTCGCTAACCCTAACCTTAACCCAGGCTATCCTAATGTTCGCTAACCCTAACCTTAACCCAGGCTATCCTAATGTTCGCTAACCCTAACCTTAACCCAGGCTATCCTAATGTTCGCTAACCCTAACCTTAACCCAGGCTATCCTAATGTTGCACAACTTAACCTTAACAGGCTATCCTAATGTTCGCTAACCCTAACCTTAACCCAGGCTATCCTAATGTTCGCTAACCCTAACCTTAACCCAGGCTATCCTAATGTTCGCTAACCCTAACCTTAACCCAGGCTATCCTAAATTCGGTCCTCGGGATGACCAGGGATAGGCATATTGGTTTTTGCCTTAAAATAATCAATTACTCATCATGCTTTGATCATTTGAATCAGCCGTGTGGTGTTAGGGCAAGAAACAAAACGTGCACCCCTTGGGGTTCCTAGGAGCAGGTTCTGGAAATGCTGCCTTTTAATTCTTTTTTTTTTAACCTTTATTTAACTAGGCAAGTCACGGTTCTGACTTAGAATATATGGACAACTACAAACACCTAGGTGTCTGGTTAGACTGTAAATCTAGAGTCGGCTTCCTATTTTGCAACAAATCCTCCTTCACTCATGCTGCCAAACATACCTCGTAAAAACTGACTATCCTACCGATCCTTGACTTCGGCGATGTTATTTACAAAATAGCCTCCAACACTCTACTCAGCAAATTTGGATGCAGTCTATCACAGTGCCATCCGTTTTGTCACCAAAACCCCATATATCGGCTGGCCCTCGCTTCATATTCGTCGCCAAACCCACTGGCTCCAGGTCATCTATAAGTCTTTACTAGGTAAAGCCCCGCCTCATCTCAGCTCACTGGTCACCATAGCACCCCCTCGTGTACGCACTCCAGCAGGTATATTTCACTATCACCCCCAAAGCCAATTCCTCATTTGGTCACCTTTCCTTCCAGTTCTCTGCTGCCAATGACTGGAACGAATTGCAAAACTCACTGAAGCTGGAGACTCATATCTCTCTCACTAACTTTAAACATCAGCTGTCAGAGCAGCTCACAGATCATTGCACCTGTACATAGCCATCTGTACATAGCCCATCTGTACATAGCCATCTGGTACATAGCCCATCTGTACATAGCCCATCTGTACATAGCCCATCTGTAAGTAGCCTATCTGTAAATAGCCCATCTGTACATAGCCCATCTGTAAATAGCCCATCTGTACATAACCCATCTGTACATAGCCCATCTGCAACAACCCATCTGTAAATAGCCCATCTGTACATATTCCATGTCAACCCATCTGTAAATAGCCCATCTGTACATAGCCCATCTGTAAATATCCCATCTGTAAATAGCCCATCTGTACATAACCCATCTGTACATAGCCCATCTGTACATAGCCCATCTGTACAAACCCCATCTGTAAATAGCCCATCTGTACATATTCCATCTGTACATAGCCCATCTGTAAATAGCCCATCTGTACATAGCCCATCTGTAAATAGCCCATCTGTACATAACCAATCTGTAAATAGCCCATCTGTAAATAGCCTATCTGTAAATAGCCCATCTGTAAATAACCCATCTGTAAATAGCCCATCTGTAAATAGCCCATCTGTAAATAGCCCACCTGTAAATAGCCCACCTGTAAATATCCCATCTGTAAATATCCCATCTGTACATATCCCATCTGTAAATAGCCCATCTGTAAATAGCCCATCTGTAAATATCCCATCTGTAAATAGCCCATCTGTAAATATCCCATCCAACTACCTCATTCCCATATTTTTATTTTTTGTTGTTTCTCCTTTGCACCCCAGTATCTCGACTTGCACATTCATCTTCTGCACATCTATCACTCCAGTGTTTAACGTGTACTGTATTGCTTTGCCACTACGGCCTATTTATTACCTACCTCCACAATCTTACGTCATTTGCACGTGTAACGGATGTGAAACGGCTAGCTTAGTTAGCGGTGCTCGCTAAACAGCGTTTCAATCGGTGACGTCACTTGCTCTTAGACCTTGAAGTAGTGGTTCCCTTGCTCTGCAAGGCCGTAGCTTGTGGAGCGAAGGCAACGATGCTTCGTGGGTGACTGTTGTTGGGATGTGTGCAGAGGGTCTAATTCGCGCCGGGTATGGGCGAGGGACGGTCTAAAGTTATACTGTTACACACGCACTGTATATAGATTGTTACTATTGTGTTATTAACTGTACATTTTGTTTATTCCATGTGTAACACTTAGATTGCACATGTGGACTTTATTTAACTAATTATGACTTCTGAAGGTAATTGATTGCACCAGATCTTATTTGGGCTTCATAGCAAAGGGGGAAATATATATGCACACACCAATTTTACGTTTGTAATTGTTGTTTTTTTAACAAGTAATTTTTTAAATTTCACTTCACCAATTCGGACTATTTTGTGTATGTCCATTGCATGATATCCAAATTACAGGTTGTAATGAAACAAGATAGGAAAAACGCCAAAGGGGTCAGTACTTTTGCAAGGCACCGTAGCATATCATCAAATGGAGTGAGATGGATTTTGCTACTATGTTACGTCACCACCCCTGAGCGCAGGTTGCCAAAAATGACCAATGTCCAACTGCTTAGGGTATGTTTTTTGCCAACACTTGCCAACACAATCCCGGGACTCGCACTCTCTCTGAAGTGTCGAAAAGGGACACCTTACTGCGGGCGCTCGCTGACACATAACTTGAAGAGAAGTAGCAGTTTTACGACCGTTCTCCTCCGTCATCATCGTTTGTCTTACTACAACATCATTATCTCTGTTCAGAGACCGCTTTCATCTTTACCAACATGCCCGGCTGAGATAAATCGGACTTTATGTCTGCAGAGAATGAACGAACAGAGTAAGACCGAGGTTTTGGATATGACAACAAGCAAAAGCTGATGTTGCTTGTGATGTTGAGGTTTGTCATTTCTTTCTGATCTGAGGTATTTAGGCACAATATTTGAAGCTGTGTTGAATGAAATGAGGGGTAGTTTTGATAAGTTCAGGTTGGATTAAAGCGCTACTGGGCTCAGAGCTGCGCGCCGCTCTTAGCAGCACGTGTCTTTATGATTTTAGTTGCCGCTTTCCTCTTGCGACAGCAGTGTTGTTACAAGATGTTTTCATTATGACTGGCTCTGTAGCCCAGCCTTGGGTTCACTGATTGTGTGGTTCCGTAGTCAACTGGTTCTGAGTCGTGTGTGTCGGTCATCTATTCACCTTGGCAGAATTCCAACTCACTCAGTTGTCTATTAGGCTACTTTACAATAAGTTGTCATTATGCACATGTTTGGAGTCCATGGATTTTAGTCCGAAACACTGTTGCTTCATGGGCGACAGATGTGCCACACAAGTGCTCTACCTTCTAAAGCATGACGTGACAATGAGTACACATTTGAATTTCCTGGAGAAATAACTTTTGGTATCCACTGTGTGTTTGGGTTTGTGCCAGCCAGGCATACAGTAGATCACCTGAACTCTCCTGCTAGTTTGCATTTGGTGTCAGAGGTGGGATTTTAAGGAGAGGCTCTGCAAACATATTATCACGGGAGGAATGCAGGGAACCCAATTGGTTCAGTTGAGGAAAGACTGGTAACAGGTAATCAGTCCCAGTATCTTGTCTGTAAACCAAGATACCATATGAAACAGTGATAAGAACCATGCCAATTTTAAAGTATATTTTTAAACAATGAAATTAGTTGTAGAACTGCTACATGTTCTCCCAGCCTCATGGAAAAATGTATAGAATGGCAGGAAATTAGTTTAAAAAATGCAAATTTTCCGCCTCATTGCAAATGTATAGAATAGCATGAGGTTTGCTATAAAACCACTGCAAGGCCAGGGTGGGACTGTCTGAGTGTTGTCGCTTTGGGCCCAGGCTGGGTGGGGGCTGGTGACCAAGGAGTGGTAAACCAGGGTGGTGAACCAGGTTGTTAGCCTGGCTAAGAGACAGAGTAAAGGAGTTAACTTCAATGTGCAGATTGTCCCTCCAGACACTCCTCCATCCCCATTGATGTTGAAAACACTTACTATGTAGTTAAACCTTGCTCAATATTATAAGATGTGCACACACACACACACATACTTTGTATACATACATACATGTGCCATACATACATACATACACACTAAACTGAACAGCGGGTAGCCTGGTGGTTAGGCGCTTGGGCTGATGGTCTAGTGGTTAGAGGTTTTGGGCCAGGTAGCCTGATGGTTCAGAAGCGTTGGGCCAGGTAGCCCAGTGGTTGGAGCGTTGGGCCAGGCAGCCCAGTGGTTAGGAGCGTTGGGCCAGGTAGCCTAATGGTTGAGAGCGTTGGGCCAGGTAGCCTGAGTGGTTAGAGCGTTGGGCCAGGTAGCCTAGTGGTTAGCAGCGTTGGGCCAGGTAGCCTAGTGGTTAGGCGTTGGGCCAGGTAGCCTAGTGGTTAGAGCGTTAGAGCGTTGGGCCAGGTAGCCTAGGTGGTTAGAGCGTTAGAGGCGTTGGGCCAGGTAGCCAGTGGTTAGAGCTTTGGGCCAGGTAGCCTAGTGGTTAGAGGCATTGGGCCAGGTAGCCTAGTGGTTAGAGCGTTGGGCTCAGGTAGCCTAGTGAGCTAGGAGCGTTGGGCCTAGTGGTTAGAGCGTTTAGACAGGTAGCCTTAGTGGTTAGAGCGTTGGGCCCAGTGGTCAGCAGCGTCGGGCCAGGTAGCCCAGTGGTGCCAGAGCAAGCTGGGCCCAGTGGTTGGGGAGCCGCAGTCAGGTAGCCCAGTGGTTAGGAGCGCAAATGGCAAGCCAGGTAGCCTAGTGGTTTGAGTCAAGCGATAGTGGGTCAGCAGGTAGCCTAGTGGTTAGAGCGTTGGAGCCAGAGTAGCCTAGTGGTTAGAGCGTTGGGCCAGGTAGCCTAGTGGTGTAGAGCGCTAGGCGTTGGGCCAGGTAGCCTAGTGGTTAGAGCGTTGGGCCAGGTAGCCTAGTGGTTAGAGCGTTAGAGCGTTGGGCCAGGTAGCCTTAGTGGTTAGAGCTAGAGCGTTGGGCCAGGTAGCCTAGTGGTTAGAGCTGCTGGGCCAGGCAGCCAGTGGCTAGAGCGTTGGGCCAGGTAGCCTAGTGGTTAGAGCGTTGGGCCAGAGTAGCCTAGTGGTTAGATGTCGGGCCTAGTGACAGGAGCGTTGGGGGCCAGGTAGCCTAGTGGTTAGAGCGTTGGGCCTAGTGGTTAGAGCGTTGGGCCAGGTAGCCTAGTGGTTAGAGCGTTGGGCCTAGTGGTTAGAGCGTTGGGCCAGGTAGCCTAGTGGTTAGAGCTGGGCCAGTAGCCTAGTGGTTAGCGTTGGGCCAGGTAGCCTAGTGGTTAGAGCGTTGCAGGTAGCCTAGTGGTTAGAGCGTTGGGCCAGGTAGCCTAGTGGTTAGAGCGTTGGGCCAGGTAGCCTAGTGTTAGAGCGTTGGGCCAGGTAGCCTAGTGGTTAGAGCGTTAGCCAGGTAGCCTAGTGGTTAGAGCGTTGGGCCAGGTAGCCTAGTGGTTAGAGCGTTGGGCCAGTAGCCTAGTGGTTAGAGCGTTGGGCCAGGTAGCCTAGTGGTTAGAGCGTTGGGCCAGGTAGCCTAGTGGTTAGAGCGTTGGGCCAGGTAGCCTAGTGGTTAGAGCGTTGGCCAGGTAGCCTAGTGGTTAGAGCGTTGGCCAGGTAGCCTAGTGGTTAGAGCGTTGGGCCAGGTAGCCTAGTGGTTAGAGCGTTGGGCCAGGTAGCCTAGTGGTTAGAGCGTTGGGCCAGGTAGCCTAGTGGTTAGAGCGTTGGGCAGGTAGCCTAGTGGTTAGAGCGTTGGGCCGCCTAGTGGTTAGAGCGTTGGGCCAGGTAGCCTAGTGGTTAGGAGCGTTGGGCCGGTAGCCTAGTGGTTAGAGCGTTGGGCCAGGTAGCCTAGTGGTTAGAGCGTTGGGCCAGGTAGCCTAGTGGTTAGAGCGTTGGGCCAGGTAGCCTAGTGGTTAGAGCGTTGGGCCAGGAGCCAGTGGTTAGAGCTGGCCAGGTAGCCTAGTGGTTAGAGCGTTGGGCCAGGTAGCCTAGTGGTTAGAGCGTTGGGCCAGGTAGCCTAGTGGTTAGAGCGTTGGGCCAGGTAGCCTAGTGGTTAGAGCGTTGGGCCAGGTAGCCCAGTGGTTAGAGCGTTGGGCCAGTAACTGAAAAGTTGCTGGATCGAATCCCTGAGCTGACAAGTTAAACATCTGTTGTTCTACCCTTGAACAAGGCAGTTAACCCTGTCGTTCTACCCTTGAACAAGGCAGTTAACCCACTGTTCCCTGGCTGCCGATGATGTCTCTCATTCAGAAGTGTTGGGGGTTAAATGCAGGAAGACCCATTTCAGTTGAAGGCATTTAGTTGTACAACTGACTAGGTATCCCCCCCTTTCCCCTTTCAAGTAACCCAGGTTGTCTGTATCCCAAGGCTGCTTCCCATCTTCAGTGTACTACTTTAGACAAAGGGCTCACATAGGGACGCAACCCAAGAGTTTTAAAGTGAAAATAAAACCTGTAAATAAACTCAGTTTATCAAGCTCTATAAAATAAAAAATATGCTACAAAATATGTCATTTTTATAAAATAATATTGACGAACATGTGTGAATGATTCGGATAATCGTGTCCGTAGATTCATGAGTGTGTGCTAGAGTAATTATGGGGGTAAATTCATCCCTGCAGGGAACATTAACATAATTACACTATAACGTCTACACACTCACACCTATTAGGTGTTTTTAGGTGTTAATTACTGGCTGTGTAGTCT
>NW_027039800.1:76584-81309 GCF_034236695.1 Oncorhynchus nerka | reverse complement strand
AAGCGGAACCAGGCCGAAACTCCCTCAGTTGAAATAAAACTTCAACCCTATGGACAAGCGGAACCAGGCCGAAACTCCCTCAGTTTAAATAAAACGTTACTTAACTTCTGGCTTGCAGACGACTATTCCCTAGTTTAATTATTACCAATGCGAGTGTGTAAATATTAGCGTTGGTAAAAGTAGCCAACCACGCCGTTATTGCATCCTACTTTTGACAATTGATATTATCTTTTTGCTATATTTCTATTTGCTTAAAATCACATGTGCATTTTGCTATTGATGTTTAACAATTGTATATTTCACAATGCAATTGATATTTTAGCTTGAGAACCCAATTATGCCTTCATCTATTCACATTAATGTTATTATTATTATTGGCTATTTGTCTCCCTGCAGAAAAACACCTATACTATGATGCAACAATAATGAGTATCGGCTTGATACCGGTATCGTCCCGGCCTGGCACCGGTATCGTCTCGGCCTGGTACCGGTATCGTCTCGGCCTGGTACCGGTATCGTCTCGGCCTGGCACCGGTATCGTCTCGGCCTGGTACCGGTATCGTCCCGGCCTGGTACCGGCACCGTCTCGGCCTCGTCTCAGCCTGGTACCGGTATCGGCCTGGTACCGGTATCGTATCGGCCCGGCACCGGTATCGTCTCGGCCCGGCACCGGTATCGTCTCGGCCCGGCACCGGTATCGTCCCGGCCCGCACCGGTATCGTCCCGGCCCGGCACCGGTATCGTCCCGGCCCGGCACCGGTATCGCCTCGCCCGTACCGGTATCGTCCCGCCCGGTACCGTATCGCCTCGCCTGGCACCGTATCGCCTCGGCCTGGCACCGGTATCGTCTCGGCCTGGTACCGGTATCGTCTCGGCCTGGTACCGGTATCGTCTCGGCCTGGTACCGGTATCGTCCCGGCCTGGTACCGGTATCGTCTCGGCCTGGTACCGGTATCGTCTCGGCCTGGTGCCGGTATCGTCCCGGCCTGGTACCGGCACCGTCTCGGCCTCGTCTCAGCCTGGTACCGGTATCGGCCCGGTACCGGTATCGTATCAGCCCGGCACCGGTATCGCTCGCCCGCACCGGTATCGCCCCGCCCGCACCGTATCGTCCCGCCCGCACCGTATCGTCCCGGCCCGGTACCGGTATCGTCCGGCCCGGTACCGGTATCGTCCCGGCCTGGTACCGGCACTGGCCTGGTACCGGCACCGTCCCGGCCTGGTACGCCCGAATATTTCAGTTGATTTTGAAGAATATGAAAATACCTTACAGATCTTTGAATGGCTAAATGATACCCTTTCTCCTGGTGTTTCAAAATACTGTACAATCTATCCTCTTATTGTACAGTATATTGTATTTAACCAGGCAGTTGTACGGTATATTGTATTTAACCAGGCAGTTGTACAGTATATTTTATTTAACAGTATATTCCCTGCTCTTATATGGTGTTTATTCTCATCAGTAATTCCAAAAGGTCAAATGTACCAGAGTAATGCTCAAATAAAGGACACGAAATGATAGTTGTGAAAACAAAATTAAATACATTTGTACAGAATGAGTACAACGCTATTTCTTCATAACATGATTTTGAAGCTTCAAATTCTTTGCAAATGATCAAAAATGACATAACATAATATATATATATAATATAGCACTTTAGAGAAGAAACACGACCAAAAGGGAGACGAGATCTACTTCAAAACACTGTCGGTGATTAGGCACTTTAGAGAAGAAACACGACCAAAAGGGAGACGAGATCTACTTCAAAACACTGTCGGTGATTAGGCACTTTAGAGAAGAAACACGACCAAAAGGGAGACGAGATCTACTTCAAAACACTGTCGGTGATTAGGCACTTTAGAGAAGAAACACGACCAAAAGGAGACGAGATCTACTTCAAAACACTGTCGGTGATCAGGCACTTTAGAGAAGAAACACGACCAAAAGGAGACGAGATCTACTTCAAAACACTGTCGGTGATTAGGCACTTTAGAGAAGAAACACGACCAAAAGGGAGACGAGATCTACTTCAAAACACTGTCGGTGATTAGGCACTTTAGAGGAGAAACACGACCAAAAGGGAGACGAGATCTACTTCAAAACACTGTCGGTGATTAGGCACTTTAGAGGAGAAACACGACCAAAAGGGAGACGAGATCTACTTCAAAACACTGTCGGTGATTAGGCACTTTAGAGAAGAAACACGACCAAAAGGAGACGAGATCTACTTCAAAACACTGTCGGTGATTAGGCACTTTAGAGAACTTTACGTTACTGAACTCTTTCAATCTGTCCCAACACCATCACAACCATGTTACTGAACTCTTTCAATCTGTCCCAACACCCTCACAACCATGTTACCGAACTCTTTCAATCTGTCCCAACACCCTCACAACCATGTTACCGAACTCTTTCAAATCTGTCCCAATACCCTCACAACCATGTTACCGAACTCTTTCAATCTGTCCCAACACCCTCACAACCATGTTACTGAACTCTTTCAATCTGTCCCAATACCCTCACAACCATGTTACCAAACTCTTTCAATCTGTCCCAATACCCTCACAACCATGTTACCGAACTCTTTCAATCTGTCCCAATACCCTCACATCCATGTTACCGAACTCTTTCAATCTGTCCCAATACACTCACAACCATGTTACCGAACTCTTTCAATCTGTCCCAACACCCTCACAACCATGTTACCGAACTCTTCTAATCTGTCCCAACACCCTCACAACCACGTTACCGAACTCTTCTAATCTGTCCCAATACCCTCACAACCACGTTTCAATACTCTGGCAAAGTGCAGGTTTCGTCACCTTTAAAGGGTGGTGGAAGCTCAGGAGCCGCTAGTTTGTGTTTAGAAAAGCACTTCGGGGGCCTCCCGGGTGGTTAAAGGCGCTGTACTGCAGCGCCAGCTGTGCCATCAGAGTCCCTGGGTTCGCGCCCAGGCTCTGTCGTAACCGGCCGCGACCGGGAGGTCCGTGGGGCGATGCACAATTGGCCTAGCGTCGCCCGGGTTAGGGAGGGCTTGGTCGGTAGGGGTGTCCTTGTCTCATTGCGCACCAGCGACTCCTGTGGCGGGCTGGGCGCAGTGTGTGCTAGCCAAGGTTGCCAGGTGCACGGTGTTTCCTCCGGCGCATTGGTGCGGCTGGCTTCCGGGTTGGATGCGCACTGTGTTAAGAAGCAGTGCGGCTTGGTTGGGTTGTGTATCGGAGGACGCATGGCTTTCGACCTTCGCCTCTCCCGAGCCCGTACGGGAGTTGTAGCGATGAGACAAGATAGTAGCTACTAAAAAACAATTGGATACCACGAAATTGGGGAGAAAAAGGGGTCAAATAAAAAAATTAAAATAAAGAAAAGCACTTCATTTTAACAGCATCTCCATTTCTCAACAACAACAAAAAATGCATCTTCTCCTAGTATCCCCCGCTTCAGCGGCACCGATTGGACAAGACTGGACCATATAAACCCAACACTGAGGTTCCTTAATGTTTCCTACAGTGTTACTTCATTATATTTCCATATTCATACATCTAAGTACACAACATAAAAATGTGAATAGCAGCAGGAGGTAAACTGCAATATTATTGAAAAAAATTAAGCCTAATTAAATGAGATTCTTTCACATGTCCTCTCTGTCCCAGCCACAGTCAGTCATCGTCTTTTACCTTTAATGGAAAAGAGGAAAATGGTAGAGTCATTTATTTAGTAAAGTCATTTAATTTCAGGGCTGCTTCCAGTGTGGATAAGGCTGCCTATCATACTTCATAATAGACTGCAGAATTACATTGTCATGGCAAGATTAGCTTTCTTAATTAATGCAAATTGATTTAACATAAGTTAATGTTTGTAATTATTTTTGACTTCGCTATGGATGTGGAATAATATTTCGATTTAAAACATCTATTCAAAAATGGACAGAAAGTTAATGGAAGAGAAAAAAAACTGACACTATTCGACAAATGTGCCAATTTGGTCGTCTTTACCAAAGGCATCGACAATTTTTTGTTAAGAGGGTTTGAGGGAAGAGGGAGTAAAAGAAGAGGAGGAGAGAGTTGATGGCGAGGAGTAGGTTTGAGGAAAACAAGGAGAAAGATGAGGATGCTTGAGAAGGAAGAGGAGGAGAGAGTTGATGGCGAGGAGTAGGTTTGAGGAAAACAAGGAGAAAGATGAGGATGCTTGAGAAGGAGGAGGAAGAGGAGGAGAGAGTTGATGGTGAGTTGATGGCCCGGAGAGAATGCTAGCACGCCCGGAGAGAATGCTAGCACGGCCCGGAGAGAATGCTAGCACGGCCCGGAGAGAATGCTAGCACGCCCGGAGAGAATGCTAGCACGGTCGGAGAGAATGCTAGCACGCCCGGAGAGAATGCTAGCACGCCCGGAGAGAATGCTAGCACGCCCGGAGAGAATGCTAGCACGCCCGGAGAGAATGCTAGCACGGCCGGAGAGAATGCTAGCACGGCCGGAGAGAATGCTAGCACGCCCGGAGAGAATGCTAGCACGGTCGGAGAGAATGCTAGCACGCCCGGAGAGAATGCTAGCACGCCCGGAGAGAATGCTAGCACGCCCGGAGAGAATGCTAGCACGCCCGGAGAGAATGCTAGCACGGCCGGAGAGAATGCTAGCACGGCCGGAGAGAATGCTAGCACGCCCGGAGAGAATGCTAGCACGCCCGGAGAGAATGCTAGCACGCCCGGAGAGAATGCTAGCACGGCCGGA
>NW_027039800.1:24084-71584 GCF_034236695.1 Oncorhynchus nerka | reverse complement strand
ACCAATAACATCGGCTAACCATCTGCTAACCACGTGACCAATAACATTGGCTAACCATCTGCTAACCATGTGACCAATAACATCGACTAACCATCTGCTAACCATGTCACCAATAACATCTGCTAACCACGTGACCAATAACATCTGCTAACCATCTGCTAACCGCGTGACTAATAACATCTGCTAACCACGTGACCAATAACATCTGCTAACCACGTGACCAATAACATCTGCTAACCATCTACTAACCATGTGACCAATAACATCTTCCTTTAACCTGCATCTGCTAACCATCACCAATAAGCATCTGTTTAACCACTGCAGTGACCAATAACATCTGCTAACCATCTGCTAACCACGTGACCAATAACATCTGCTAACCATCTGCTAACCACGTGACCAATAACATCTGCTAACCATCTGCTAACCACGTGACCAATAACATCGTGCTAACCATCTGCTAACCACGTGACCAATAACATCTGCTAACCACTAGACTACTGCAGCAGGCTTCCTGTGAGCAGGCTGAAGGTTCCAATAACATCTAACCATAACCAGCAGGCTCTACTGCAGCAGGCTTCTTTCCAAGCTAACCACGTGACCAATAACATCGGCTAACCATCTGCTAACCACGTGACCAATAACAGGAGAAAACCGTATAATAACAGCCTCTCCATGTAAATGGATTAATGCTATTGGTCGTTTTAAAAAGAAGTCCAATAAAAACATTGTAACTGCCAGGCACAGCGAAATGCTTCTTCCTGCAAGATAATAGCTTGAATTGATTAGAGAGGATGTGCTGTGAAGAATTCTTCCATGTTCGGTATTTATTGGTTTCCGTTCTAAACCTGAGTAGCAATCAGACGAGGGGAGATTGCCTGAGAGAGTCAGTCTTTGTGACAATAGGCACACTCGTGTCTGTCTGTCTGTGTTTGTGGGGTACAAATACTCTATAACCTTTCAAAGTGGCACTACTACAGAGTTTCCTTGTATCGCTCCTTTCTAATAATGGATTGTGTGTTCAGAACTCTATCCTGGTCCTTTACTAGACTACTGCAGCAGGCTTCCTGTCTCCAAGGTTCCTTTACTAGTGTGCCTTCCTGTCTCCAAGGTTCCTTTACTAGACTACTGCAGCAGGCTTCCTGTTTTCCTTTACTAGACTACTGCAGCAGGCTTCCTGTCTCCAAGGTTCCTTTACTACTGACAGGCTTCCTGTCTCCACCTTTACTAGACTACTGCAGCAGGCTTCCTGTCTCCAAGGTTCCTTTACTAGACTACTGCAGCAGGCAGCAGGCTTCCTGTTCCAAGGTCCTGTACTCCAAGGTTCCTTTACTAGACTACTGCAGCAGGCTTCCTGTCTCCAAGGCCTTTACTGCTCAGCAGGCTTCCTGTTCCAAGGTTCCTTTACTAGACTACTGCAGCAGGCTTCCTGTTAAGGTTCCTTTACTAGACTACTGCAGCAGGCCTGTCTCCAAGGTTCCTTTACTAGACTACTGCAGCAGGCATCCTTTACTAGACTACTGCAGCAGGCTTCCTGTCTCCAAGGTTCCTTTACTAGACTACTGCAGCAGGCTTCCTGTCTCCAAGGTTCCTTTACTAGACTACTGCAGCAGGCTTCCTGTCTCCAAGGTTCCTTTACTAGACTACTGCAGCAGGCTTCCTGTCTCCAAGGTTCCTTTACTAGACTACTGCAGCAGGCTTCCTGTCTCCAAGGTTCCTTTCCACCTTTAGACTACTGCAGCAGGCTTCCTGTCTCCAAGGTTCCTTTACTAGACTACTGCAGCAGGTCTCCAAGGTTCCTTTACTAGACTACTGCAGCAGGCTTCCTGTCTCCAAGGTTCCTTTCCTGTCTCAAGGTTCCTTTACTAGACTACTGCAGCAGGCTTCCTGTCAGCAAGGTTCCTTTACTAGACTACTGCAGCAGGCTTCCTGTCTCCAAGGTTCCTTTACTAGACTACTGCAGCAGGCTTCCTGTTAAGGTTCCTTTACTAGACTACTGCAGCAGGCTTCCTGTCTCCAAGGTTCCTTTACTAGACTACTGCAGCAGGCTTCCTGTCTCCAAGGTTCCTTTACTAGACTACTGCAGCAGGCTTCCTGTTTCCAAGGTTCCTTTACTAGACTACTGCAGCAGGCTTCCTGTTTTCCTTTACTAGACTACTGCAGCAGGCTTCCTTTACTTTAGACTACTGCAGCAGGCTTCCTGTTTCCAAGGTTCCTTTACTAGACTACTGCAGCAGGCTTCCTGCAGACTACTGCAGCAGGCTTCCTGTCTCCAAGGTTCCTTTACTAGACTACTGCAGCAGGCTTCCTGTCTCCAAGGTTCCTTTACTAGACTACTGCAGCAGGTTCCTTTACTAGACTACTGCAGCAGGCTTCCTGTCCAAGGTTCCTTTACTAGACTACTGCAAGGCTTCCTGTTTCCTTTACTAGACTACTGCAGCAGGCTTCCTGTCTCCAAGGTTCCTTTACTAGACTACTGCAGCAGGCTTCCTGTTTCCAAGGTTCCTTTACTAGACTACTGCAGCAGGCTTCCTGTCTCCAAGGTTCCTTTACTAGACTACTGCAGCAGGCTTCCTGTCTCCAAGGTTCCTTTACTAGACTACTGCAGCAGGCTTCCTGTTCCAAGGTTCCTTTACTGACTACTGCAGCAGGCTTCCTGTTTCCAAGGTTCCTTTACTAGACTACTGCAGCAGGCTTCCTGTCTCCAAGGTTCCTTTACTAGACTACTGCAGCAGGCTTCCTGTCTCCAAGGTTCCTTTACTAGACTACTGCAGCAGGTCTCTTCCTGTACTCCAGCAGGTTCCTTTACTAGACTACTGCAGCAGGCTTCCTGTCTCCAAGGTTCCTTTACTAGACTACTGCAGCAGGCTTCCTGTCTCCAACTAGACTACTGCAGTTCCTTTACTAGACTACTGCAGCAGGCTTCCTGTCTCCAAGGTTCCTTTACTAGACTACTGCAGCAGGCTTCCTGTCTCCAAGGTTCCTTTACTAGACTACTGCAGCAGGCAGGTTCCTTTACTGACTACTGCAGCAGGCTTCCTGTTTCCAAGGTTCCTTTACTAGACTACTGCAGCAGGCTTCCTGTCTCCAAGGTTCCTTTACTAGACTACTGCAGCAGGCTTCCTTTACCTGTTTCCAAGGTTCCTTTACTAGACTACTGCAGCAGGCTTCCTGTCTCCAAGGTTCTCTACTGCAGCAGGTTCCTTTACTTTAGACTACTGCAGCAGGCTTCCTTCCTTTACTAGACTTGCAGCAGGCTCCAAGGTTCCTTTACTAGACTACTGCAGCAGGCTTCCTGGTTCCTTTACTAGACTACTGCAGCAGGCTTCCTGTTTCCAAGGTTCCTTTACTAGACTACTGCAGCAGGCTTCCTGTCTCCAAGGTTCCTTTACTAGACTACTGCAGCAGGCTTCCTGTTTCCAAGGTTCCTTTACTAGACTACTGCAGCAGGCTTCCTGTTCCAAGGTTCCTTTACTAGACTACTGCAGCAGGCTTCCTGTTTCCAAGGTTCCTTTACTAGACTACTGCAGCAGGCTTCCTGTCTCCAAGGTTCCTTTACTAGACTACTGCAGCAGGCGTTTCCTGTCTCCAAGGTTCCTTTACTAGACTACTGCAGCAGGCTTCCTGTCTCCAAGGTTCCTTTACTAGACTACTGCAGCAGGCTTCCTGTTTCCAAGGTTCCTTTACTAGACTACTGCAGCAGGCTTCCTGTTTCCAAGGTTCCTTTACCTACTGCAGCAGGCTTCCTGTTCCAAGGTTCCTTTACTAGACTACTGCAGCAGGCTTCCTGTCTCCAAGGTTCCTTTACTAGACTACTGCAGCAGGCTTCCTGTCTCCAAGGTTCCTTTACTAGACTACTGCAGACTTCCTGTTTCCACTGCACTGCAGGCTTCCTGTTTCCAAGGTTCCTTTACTAGACTACTGCAGCAGGCTTCCTGTCTCCAAGGTTCCTTTACTAGACTACTGCAGCAGGCTTCCTGTTTCCAAGGTTCCTTTACTAGACTACTGCAGCAGGCTTCCTGTTCCAAGGTTCCTTTACTAGACTACTGCAACTAGACTACTGCAGCAGGCTTCCTGTCTCCAAGGTTCCTTTACTAGACTACTGCAGCAGGCTTCCTGTTTCCAAGGTTCCTTTACTAGACTACTGCAGCAGGCGCTTCTTTCCTTTACTACTGAGCAGGCGTACCTTTACTAGACTACTGCAGCAGGCTTCCTGTCTCCAAGGTTCCTTTACTAGACTTGCAGCAGGCTTCCTGTCTCCAAGGTTCCTTTACTAGACTACTGCAGCAGGCTTCCTGTCTCCAAGGTTCCTTTACTAGACTACTGCAGCAGGCTTCCTGTTTCCAAGGTTCCTTTACTAGACTACTGCAGCAGGCTTCCTGTCTCCAAGGTTCCTTTACTAGACTACTGCAGCAGGCTTCCTGTTTCCAAGGTTCCTTTACTAGACTACTGCAGCAGGCGTTTCCTGTTTCCAAGGTTCCTTTACTAGACTACGAAACACACAGACACGACCCCGCCACACCTTACGGTGCATTGTCAGCGTATCATTCCCCTAGCTGCGTCCTCATTTCTTACACCACCAAAATCGGCCCTCCACTGTGTGTGTGTGTGTGTGTGTGTGTGTGTGTGTGTGTGTGTGTGTGTGTGTGTGTGTGTGTGTGTGTGTGTGTGTGTGTGTGTCCTGAGAGGAGAAAAACTTCTACCCATAATGTAATTGACAGATCTTTACTGTCCATGCCTAACAGGGACTGCGATTGGCTCTGCTGAAGAGTGGCTGCACACACACACACACACACACACACACACACACACACACAGCGTGTATGAACCCTTGTCTTAACGCACACACACGCACGCACGCCTGATGAGTGGCTATGGACACTCGTCTTAACTTTTAACCTACCACTCAACTCAGCTCGCAGGAAACAGCACCACACTGACTGACAAGATAGAAAAACCAGCAGTCATCTGTTTCTTCAGGAGGACAACTAGCCCCATTGCAAGATGGCCTCTTTCAACAGCAGCTATGAAGAGTCAACGACTAGGAGGAAATGACTGTAGTTCTGTCTCAAACAACAACAACAGCCCTCAAAGCGTCTTCTTATGGGCCACTGGTTGTAGAAAAATATATACAGATCTAAAATCAGGTAGAATTACATTCCTAGAATATTGTACACCGGGTTCTGTTCAGGTAGAATTACATTCCTAGAATATTGTTACACCGGGTTCTGTTCAGGTAGAATTACATTCCTAGAATATTGTTACACCGGGTTCTGTTCAGGTAGAATTACATTCCTAGAATATTGTACACCGGGTTCTGTTCAGGTAGAATTACATTCCTAGAATATTGTTACACCGGGTTCTGTTCAGGTAGAATTACATTCCTAGAATATTGTTACACCGGGTTCTGTTCAGGTAGAATTACATTCCTAGAATATTGTACACCGGGTTCTGTTCAGGTAGAATTACATTCCTAGAATATTGTTACACCGGGTTCTGTTCAGGTAGAATTACATTCCTAGAATATTGTACACCGGGTTCTGTTCAGGTAGAATTACATTCCTAGAATATTGTACACCGGGTTCTGTTCAGGTAGAATTACATTCCTAGAATATTGTTACACCGGGTTCTGTTCAGGTAGAATTACATTCCTAGAATATTGTTACACCGGGTTCTGTTCAGGTAGAATTACATTCCTAGAATATTGTACACCGGGTTCTGTTCTACCCTCTAAAGAGCAATAGTGGTGTGGATCTAGTAGCGTTAGGAACAGACAGAGCGAGGAACAGTCACCCCAGTACTCATGGGATCAGAGCTCTAAGAGGAGAGTTCTGGGTAGGTAATCCAGGACCATATGGTCTACCCAAGGCCTTGTAGTAACATAGGGTCAGTAAACTGGAGGTCTGCCTGGTGCACATGGGAGTGGAGGTGTAGGAATCCCAGTAGACTGTAGTTCTGGGACTAAGGGCCCTGGGTCTAGGACATCCAACGGGGTCGTAGGGTCACCCTGGCTCTGTGACATCCAACGGGGTCGTAGGGTCACCCTGGCTCTAGGACATCCAGCAGGGTCGTAGGGTCACCCTGGCTCTAGGACATCCAGGAGGGTCGTAAGGTCACCCTGGCTCTAGGACATCTAGCAGGGTCGTAAGGTCACCCTGGCTCTAGGACATCCAGGAGGGTCGTATGGTCACCCTGGCTCTAGGACACCCAGCAGGGTCATAGGGTCACCCTGGCTCTAGGACATCTAGCAGGGTCGTAGGGTCACCCTGGCTCTAGGACATCCAGGAGAGTCGTAGGGTCACCCTGGCTCTAGGACACCCAGCAGGGTCATAGGGTCACCCTGGCTCTAGGACACCCAGCAGGGTCATAGGGTCACCCTGGCTCTAGGACACCCAGCAGGGTCATAGGGTCACCCTGGCTCTAGGACATCCAGCAGGGTCGTAAGGTCACCCTGGCTCTAGGACATCCAGCAGGGTCGTAGGGTCACCCTGGCTCTAGGACATCCAGCAGGGTCGTAGGGTCACCCTGGCTCTAGGACATCCAGCAGGGTCGTAAGGTCACCCTGGCTCTAGGACATCCAATGGGGTCGTAGGGTCACCCTGGCTCTAGGACATCCAGGAGGGTCGTAGGGTCACCCTGGCTCTAGGACATCTAGCAGGGTCGTAGGGTCACCCTGGCTCTAGGACATCCAGGAGGGTCGTAGGGTCACCCTGGCTCTAGGACATCCAGCAGGGTCACCCTGGCTCTAGGACATCCAGCAGGGTCGTAAGGTCACCCTGGCTCTAGGACATCCAGGAGGGTCGTAGGGTCACCCTGGCTCTAGGACATCCAGCAGGGTCGTAGGGTCACCCTGGCTCTAGGACATCCAGCAGGGTCACCCTGGCTCTGTGACATCCAGGAGGGTCACCCTGGCTCTGTGACATCCAGCAGGGTCACCCTGGCTCTAGGACATCCAGCAGGGTCGTAAGGTCACCCTGGCTCTAGGACATCCAGGAGGGTCGTAGGGTCACCCTGGCTCTAGGACATCCAGCAGGGTCGTAAGGTCACCCTGGCTCTAGGACATCCAGCAGGGTCTCCCTGGCTCTAGGACATCCAGCAGGGATGTAGGGTCACCCTGGCTCTAGGACATCCAGCAGGGTCGTAGGGTCACCCTGGCTCTAGGACACCCAGGAGGGTCGTACGGTCACCCTGGCTCTAGGACATCCAGCAGGGTCGTAGGGTCACCCTGGCTCTGTGACATCCAGCAGGGTCGTAGGGTCACCCTGGCTCTAGGACATCCAGGAGGGTCGTAGGGTCACCCTGGCTCTAGGACATCCAGCAGGGTCGTAGGGTCACCCTGGCTCTAGGACACCCAGGAGGGTCGTAGGGTCACCCTGGCTCTAGGACACCCAGCAGGGTCGTAAGGTCACCCTGGCTCTAGGACATCCAGCAGGGATGTAGGGTCACCCTGGCTCTAGGACACCCAGCAGGGTCGTAGGGTCACCAGGATCATGTCTCCCTTGCCTGTCTGTAGTCCTCACTAGACCCACAGAGCGGAAAGAGTCTCTCTCTGCATCTCTCTCTCTCACACACACACACACACACACACACTACATTTTCCCGACAGAGATCTAACTGAATAAATATGAGTCCTGTATTTTCATGTCAGACAGGTCCAGCCAGTCTCATCTTTGCATCTCAAAGCAGGGAAGTGCGAGTCATAGACAGATACCCATCTACCGATGACTTACTACTGTACATAAAGGTACGTGCGTATTGCGCGGAAAATGTAATTAGTTATCCTGTGAATCAGAGTGCTGGATTATTCTCAGCACACATTAAGCCTGCCTGCCACAGTGTGTACCTACATAGGTATTAGGACCAAAAAAAGTGTTTTAATGGTTTAGGATAAATACAGCAGGCACAATGGCCTGCAGAGAGAGAGGCAGAGAGAGAGGCAGAGAGAGAGGCAGAGAGAGAGAGGCAGAGAGAGAGGCAGAGAGAGACACAGAGAGAGAGGCAGAGAGAGACACAGAGAGAGAGGCAGAGAGAGAGGCAGAGAGAGACACAGAGAGAGACACAGAGAGAGACACAGAGAGAGAGGCAGAGAGAGAGGCAGAGAGAGAGGCAGAGAGAGACGCAGAGAGAGGCAGAGAGAGACAGAGAGAGAGGCAGAGAGAGAGGCAGAGAGAGAGGCAGAGAGAGGCAGAGAGAGACACAGAGAGAGACACAGAGAGAGACACAGAGAGTCAGAGAGAGAAGGAAAAGTAGAGACATGATGCTCTGAGTCCTCCAACCACATTATCACCCTAAAGAGAGTGCTCCGCGTGGACTAACCCTAAAGAGAGTGCTCCACGTGGACTAACCCTAAAGAGAGTGCTCCACGTGGACTAACCCTAAAGAGAGTGCTCCGCGTGGACTAACCCTAAAGAGAGTGCTCCGCGTGGACTAACCCTAAAGAGAGTGCTCCGCGTGGACTAACCCTAAAGAGAGTGCTCCACGTGGACTAACCCTAAAGAGTCGGTGTGTCCAAGCTTTGACTGGTACTGTATATATCACAAAGACCCACTACACACACCATGTGCACTTAACTTGAGAACCTTACATAGAAAGAATACCAGAGTATTTTAACCTATAGAATATACAGCGCCTTTGGAAAGTATTCCGACCCCTCGACTTGTTCCACTTTGTTAGGTTACAGCCTTCCTTCTAGCCTTCAACCAATAAAAACAAAGCAAAAAACTGGTTCTTAAAAATGTTTACAAATGTATTAAAAATAAATAAAAAATGTTTTCACATTTACATAAGTTAAGGATCTGAATACTCGGTACTTTGTTGAAACACCTTTGGCAGCGATTACAGCCTCAAGTCTTCTTGGGTGTGACGCTACAAGCTTGGCACACCTGTATTTGGGGAGTTTCTCCCATTCTTCTCTGCAGATCCTCTCAAGCTCTGTCAGGTTGGATGGGGAGCGTCGCTGCACAGCTAATTTCAGGTCTCTCCAGAGATGTTTGATCGGGTTCAAGTCCAGGTTCAATGACATTCAGGGACTCGTGCCTTAGGGATGTTTCTCAGCGGCAGGGACTGGGGGACTTGTCAGGATTGAGGGAAATATGAACGGAGCAAAGTACAGAGAGATCCTTGATGAAAACCTGTTCCAAAGCCCTCAGGACCTCATGTTCACTTTCCAACAGGACAACGACCCTAAGCACACAGCCAAGACAATGGAGAATTGGTAGACTACAGAATTGGAATAGATGATGCTGCCACCACCATGCTTCACCATTGGGCTGGTGCCTGGTTTCCTCCAGATGTGATGCTGCCACCACCATGCTTCACCATTGGGCTGGTGCCTGGTTTCCTCCAGATGTGATGCTTGGCATTCAGGCCAAAGTGTTCAATCTTAGTTTCATCAGACCAGAGAATCTTGTTTCTCATGGTCTGAGAGTCTTTAGGTGCCTTTTGGCAAACTCCAAGCGGGCTGTCATGTGCCTTTTACTGAGGAGTGGCTTCTATCTGGCCACTCTACCATAAAGGCCTGATTGCTGGTGCTGCAGAGATGGTTGTCCTTCTGGAAGGTTCTCCCATCTCCACAGAGGAACTCTAGAGCTCTGTCAGAGACCATCAGGTTCTTGGTCATCTCCCTGACAAAAGCCCTTCTCCCCCGATTGCTCAGTTTGACCGGGCAGCCAGCTCTAGGAAGAGTCTTGGTGGTTCCAAACTTCTTCATTTAAGAATGATGGATGCCACTGAGTTCTTAGGGACCTTCTATGCTGCAGAATGTGTTGGTACCCTTCCCCAGATCTGTGTCTCAACAAAATCCTGTCTCGGAGCTCTACGGACAATTCTTTCCACCTCATGGATTGGTTTTTGTTCTAACACGCACTGTCAACTGTGGGACCTTATATAGACAGGTGTGTGCCTTTCCAAATCATGTCCAATCAATTTAATTTACCACAGGTGGAGTCCAATCAAGTTGTAGAAACATTGTAGAAAACAGGATGCACATGAGCTCAACTTTGAGTCTCATAGTAAAGGGTCTGAATACTAAAATGTAAGTAAGGTATCTGTTTTGTTCTACATTTGAAAACATTTCTTTAAAAATAATCGCGACGTCATTGTGGGGTGTCGTGACGTCATTGCGGGGTGTCGTGACGTCATTGCGGGGTGTCGTGACGTCATTGCGGGGTGTCGTGACGTCATTGCGGGGCGTTGTGACGTCATTGCGGGGTATCGTGACGTCATTGTGGGGTGTCGTGACGTCATTGTGGGGTGTCGTGACGTCATTGCGGGGTATCGTGACGTCATTGCGGGGTGTCGTGACGTCATTGCGGGTGTCGTGGCGCATTGCGGGCGTTGACGCATTGTGCGGGTTATCGTGACGTCATTGTGGGGTGTCGTGACGTCATTGTGGGGTGTCGTGACGTCATTGTGGGGTATCGTGACGTCATTGTGGGGTGTCGTGACGTCATTGCGGGGTATCGTGACGTCATTGCGGGGTATCGTGACGTCATTGCGGGGTATCGTGATGTCATTGCGGGGTGTCGTGACGTCATTGTGGGGTATCGTGTGTAGATTGCTGAGGACATATTTTTGGGGTTTATCCATTTTTAATGTGGGAAAAAGTCAAGGGGTCTGAATTCTTTCCAAAGGCGCTGTAGACATGTTGTAAATCATCATCAGCACACAAGAAAGAATGGAAACGTGTCAGAGCACAGCTACACATCACATACACATGTGCACTTTCAGTGGTCTACATCCATTAGAATATTTTGCCATTGACTCATTTATAAGCACACCAGAAGGAAAGGAGAAATACAATTAAGTGTAAAACTAAACTAAAATATCTGCTTTTACTGAGCGATCATGTGCCAACAGTGATCAGTCAGTCGTGACAGTCCCAAGCTGTGGTGTTATAGTACAGACCCATGTTGGGGGGCTGTAATGCCCTCAGGGTAATCAGGGCAACACGCACACACACACACACACACACACATCTGTACAATAAACTGTTTGGAAAGCTCCATCTCACACAGACTACACAGCCGTGAGTACACAGACTACACAGCCGTGAGTACACAGCCTACACAGCCGTGAGTACACAGCCGTGAGTACACAGACTACACAGCCGTGAGTACACAGCCGTGAGTACACAGACTACACAGCCGTGAGTACACAGACTACACAGCCGTGAGAACACAGCCGTGACTACACAGCCGTGAGTACACAGCCGTGACTACACAGCCGTGAGTACACAGCCGTGAGTGCACAGGCGTGAGTACACAGCCGTGAGTGCACAGGCTACACAGCCGTGAGTGCACAGGCTACACAGCCGTGAGTGCACAGACTACACAGCCGTGAGTGCACAGACTACACAGCCGTGAGTGCACAGCCGTGAGTACACAGACTACACAGCCGTGAGTACACAGACTACACAGCCGTGACTACACAGCCGTGACTACACAGCCGTGACTACACAGCCGTGAGTACACAGCCGTGAGTGCACAGGCGTGAGTACACAGCCGTGAGTGCACAGGCTACACAGCCGTGAGTGCACAGGCTACACAGCCGTGAGTGCACAGACTACACAGCCGTGAGTGCACAGACTACACAGCCGTGAATGCACAGACTACACAGCCGTGAGTACACAGACTACACAGCCGTGAGTACACAGACTACACAGCCGTGAGTACACAGACTACACAGCCGTGAGTACACAGACTACACAGCCGTGAGTACACAGCCGTGACTACACAGCCGTGACTACACAGGCTACACAGCCGTGAGTGCACAGACTACACAGCCGTGAGTGCACAGACTACACAGCCGTGAGTGCAGACTACACAGCCGTGAGTACACAGACTACACAGCCGTGAGTACACAGACTACACAGCCGTGAGTACACAGCCGTGAGTACACAGCCGTGAGTGCACAGGCGTGAGTACACAGCCGTGAGTGCACAGGCTACACAGCCGTGAGTGCACAGGCTACACAGCCGTGAGTACACAGACTACACAGCCGTGACTACACAGACTACACAGCCGTGACTACACAGCCGTGACTACACAGCCGTGAGTGCACAGACTACACAGCCGTGAGTGCACAGACTACACAGCCGTGAGTGCACAGACTACACAGCCGTGAGTACACAGACTACACAGCCGTGAGTACACAGACTACACAGCCGTGAGTACACAGCCGTGACTACACAGCCGTGAGTACACAGCCGTGACTACACAGCCGTGAGTACACAGCCGTGAGTGCACAGGCTACACAGCCGTGAGTGCACAGGCTACACAGTGAGTGCACAGGCTACACAGCCGTGAGTGCACAGACTACACAGCCGTGAGTGCACAGACTACACAGCCGATGGTGCACAGACAGCCGTGAGTACACAGACTACACAGCCGTGAGTACACAGCCGTGAGTACACAGACTACACAGCCGTGAGTACACAGACTACACAGCCGTGAGTACACAGCCGTGACTACACAGCCGTGAGTACACAGCCGTGACTGCACAGCCGTGAGTACACAGCCGTGAGTGCACAGGCTACACAGCCGTGAGTGCACAGGCTACACAGCCGTGAGTGCACAGGCTACACAGCCGTGAGTGCACAGACTACACAGCCGTGAGTGCACAGACTACACAGCCGTGAGTGCACAGACTACACAGCCGTGAGTGCACAGCCGTGAGTACACAGACTACACAGCCGTGAGTACACAGACTACACAGCCGTGACTACACAGCCGTGACTACACAGCCGTGACTACACAGGCTACACAGCCGTGAGTGCACAGACTACACAGCCGTGAGTGCACAGACTACACAGCCGTGAGTGCACAGACTACACAGCCGTGAGTACACAGACTACACAGCCGTGAGTACACAGACTACACAGCCGTGAGTACACAGCCGTGACTACACAGCCGTGAGTACACAGCCGTGACTACACAGCCGTGAGTACTGCCGTGAGTGCACAGGCTACACAGCCGTGAGTGCACAGGCTACACAGCCGTGAGTGCACAGGCTACACAGCCGTGAGTGCACAGGCTAACAGCCGTGACCACAGGCTACACAGCCGTGAGTGCACAGACTACACAGCCGTGAGTGCACAGACTACACAGCCGTGAGTGCACAGACTACACAGCCGTGAGTACCAGCCGTGACTACACAGCCGTGAGTACACAGCCGTGACTGCACAGCCGTGACTACACAGCCGTGAGTGCACAGGCTACACAGCCGTGAGTGCACAGGCTACACAGCCGTGAGTGCACAGGCTACACAGCCGTGAGTGCACAGACTACACAGCCGTGAGTGCACAGACTACACAGCCGTGAGTGCACAGCCGTGAGTACACAGACTACAGCCGTGAGTACACAGCCGTGACTACACAGGCTACACAGCCGTGAGTGCACAGACTACACAGCCGTGAGTGCACAGACTACACAGCCGTGAGTGCACAGACTACACAGCCGTGAGTACACAGACTACACAGCCGTGAGTACACAGACTACACAGCCGTGAGTACACAGCCGTAGTACCAGACTACACAGCCGTGAGTACACAGACTACACAGCCGTGAGTACACAGCCGTGACTACACAGCCGTGAGTACACAGCCGTGACTGCACAGCCGTGAGTACACAGCCGTGACTGCACAGGCTACACAGCCGTGAGTGCACAGGCCACAGCCGTGAGTGCACAGACTACACAGCCGTGAGTGCACAGACTACACAGCCGTGAGTGCACAGACTACACAGCCGTGAGTGCAGCCGTGCAACCACTACACAGCCGTGAGTGCACAGCCGCCAGACTAGTGCACAGCCGTGAGTGCACAGCCGTGAGTACACTACACAGGCTGAGTACACAGCCGTGACTACACAGCCGTGACTACACAGGCTACACAGCCGTGAGTGCACAGACTACACAGCCGTGAGTGCACAGACTACACAGCCGTGAGTGCACAGACTACACAGCCGTGAGTACACAGACTACACAGCCGTGATTACACAGCCGTGAGTACACAAACTACACAGCCGTGAGTACACAGCCGTGAGTACACAGACTACACAGCCGTGAGTACACAGACGTGAGTACACAGACGTGAGTACACAGACTACACAGCCAGTAATTAACACCTAAAAACACCTAATAGGTGTGAGCGTGTGGACGTTAAAAGTGCAATTATGTTAATGTTCCCTGCAGGGATGAATTTACCCCCATAATTACTCTAGCACACACTCATGAATCTACGGACACGATTATCCGAATCATTCACACATGTACATCAATATTATTTTATAAAAATGACATATTTTGTAGCATATTTTTTGTTTTATAGAGCTTGATAAACGGAGTAACAAAAGTGCATAGGTTTATTTTCACTTTAAAACTCTTGGGTTGCGTCCCTATGTGAGCCCTTTGTACACTGAAGATGGGAAGCAGCCTTGGGATACAGACAACCTGGGTTACTTGAAAGGGGAAAGGGGGGGATACCTAGTCAGTTGTACAACTAAATGCCTTCAACTGAAATGGGTCTTCCTGCATTTAACCCCCAACACTTCTGAATCGAAAGGGAAAGGGGGGATACCTGAGTCAGTTGTACAACTAAATGCCCAGACGACATCATTGTCAGCTCAGGGATTCGATCCAGCAACTTTTCAGTTACTGGCCCAACGCTCTAACCACTAGGCTACCTGGCCCAACGCTCTAACCACTAGGCTACCTGGCCCAACGCTCTAACCACTAGGCTACCTGGCCCAACGCTCTAACCACTAGGCTACCTGGCCCAACGCTCTAACGCTCTAACCACTAGGCTACCTGGCCCAACGCTCTAACCACTAGGCTACCTGGCCCAACGCTCTAACGCTCTAACCACTAGGCTACCTGGCCCAACGCTCTAACCACTAGGCTACCTGGCCCAACGCTCTAACGCTCTAACCACTAGGCTACCTGGCCCAACGCTCTAACCACTAGGCTACCTGGCCCAACGCTCTAACCACTAGGCTACCTGGCCCAACGCTCTAACCACTAGGCTACCTGGCCCAACGCTCTAACCACTAGGCTACCTGGCCCAACGCTCTAACCACTAGGCTACCTGGCCCAAAGCTCTAACCACTAGGCTACCTGGCCCAACGCTCTAACGCTCTAACCACTAGGCTACCTGGCCCAACGCTCTAACGCTCTAACCACTAGGCTACCTGGCCCAACGCTCTAACCACTAGGCTACCTGGCCCAACGCTCTAACCACTAGGCTACCTGGCCCAACGCTCTAACCACTAGGCTACCTGGCCCAACGCTCTAACCATTAGGCTACCTGGCCCAACGCTCTAACCACTGGGCTACCTGGCCCAACGCTCTAACCACTGGGCTACCTGGCCCAACGCTCTAACCACTAGGCTACCTGGCCCAAACCTCTAACCACTAGACTACCTGGCCCAAGCGCTCTAACCACTAGGCTACCTGCCACCCAGTTTAGTGTGTATGTATGTATGTATGTATGTATGTATGTATGTATGTATGTATGTATGTATGTATGTATGTATGTATGTATAAGTACATCTTATAATATTGAGCACATGAGCTTCTAGAATCAGAATAGTATGTTTTCAACATCATTGGGATGGAGAAGTGTCTGGAGGGATAACCTGCACATTAGTTAACCTCCCTTTACTCTGTCTCTTAGCCAGGCTACCAACCCTGGTTCACCACCCTGGTTTACCACCCTGGTTTACCAGGCCCCCCACCCAGCCCCGGTCTGAAGATAACACCTTCAGACAGTCCCACCTCTTGGCTCAGATTAGAAAGTGTACACACACACACACACGTGAAGTTTTATAGCAAACCTCATGCTATTCTATACATTTTGCAATGAGGCGGATAGAATTTTGCATTTTTAAAGCTAATTTCCTGCCATTCTATACATTTTTCCATGAGGCTGGGAGAACATGTAGCATTTCTACAACTAATTTCATTGTTTAAAAAAATATATTTAAAAAATTGGCATGGTTTCTTATCTGTTCATATGGTATCTTGGTTTACAGACAAGATACTGGGACTGATTACCTGTTACCAGTCTTTCCTCAACTGAACCAGTTGGGTTCCCTGCATTCCTCCCGTGATAATATGTTTGCAGAGCCTCTCCCTTTAAAATCCCACCTCTGACACCAAATGCAAAACTAGCAGGAGAGTTCAGGTGACCTACTGTATGCCTGGCTGGCACATAAACCCAAACACACAGTGGATACCAAAAGTTATTTCTCCAGGAAATTCAAATGTGTACTCATTGTCACGTCACATGCTTTAGAGGTAGAGCACTTGTGTGGCACATCTACTGTCGCCCATGAAGCAACAGTGTTTCGGACTAAAATCCATGGACTCCAAACATGTGCATAATGACAACTTATTGTAAAGTAGCCTAATAGACAACTGAGTGAGTTGGAATTCTGCCAAGGTGAATAGACAGACCGACACACACGACTCAGAACCAGTTGACTACGGAACCACACAATCAGTGAACCCAAGGCTAGGCTACAGAGCCAGTCATAATGAAAACATCTTGTAACAACACTGCTGTCGCAAGAGGAAAGCGGCAACTAAAATCATAAAGACACGTGCTGCTAAGAGCGGCGCGCAGCTCTGAGCCCAGTAGCGCTTTAATCCAACCTGAACATCAAAACTACCCCTCATTTCATTCAACACAGCTTCAAATATTGTGCCTAAATACCTCAGATCAGAAAGAAATGACAAACCTCAGCATCACAAGCAACATCGCCTTTTGCTTGTTGTCATAATAAAAACCCTCGGTCTTACCTTGTTCGTTCATTCTCTGCAGACATAAAGTCCGATTTATTCTCCAGCCGGGCATGTTGGTAAAGATGAAAGCGGTCTCTGAACAGAGATAATGATGTTGTAGTAAGACAAACGATGATGACGGAGGAGAACGGTCGTAAACTGCTACTTCTCTTCAGATTATGTGTCAGCGAGCGCCGCAGTAAGTGTCCCTTTTCGACACTTCAGAGAGAGTGCGAGTCCCGGGATTGTGTTGGCAAGTGTTGGCAAAAAAACATACCCTAAGCAGTTGGACATTGGTCATTTTTGGCAACCTGCGCTCAGGGGTAGACGTAACATAGTAAACGTAAAATCCATCTCACTCCATTTGATGATATGCTACGGTGCCTTGCAAAAGTACTGACCCCTTTGGCGTTTTTCCTATCTTGTTTCATTACAACCTGTAATTTGGATATCATGCAATGGACATACACAAAATAGTCCGAATTGGTGAAGTGAAATTTAAAAAATTACTTGTTAAAAAAACAACAATTACAAACGTAAAAGTGGTGTGTGCATATGTATTTCCCCCCTTTGCTATGAAGCCCCCAAATAAGATCTGGTGCAATCAATTACCTTCAGAAGTCACATAATTAGTTAAATAAAGTCCACATGTGTGCAATCTAAGTGTTACACATGGAATAAACAAATGTACAGTTAATAACACAATAGTAACAATCTATATACAGTGCGTGTGTAACAGTATAACTTTAGACCGTCCCCTCGCCCATACCCGGGCGCGAACCAGGGACCCTCTGCACACATCAACAACAGTCACCCACGAAGCATCGTTACCCATCGCTCCACAAAAGCCACGGCCCTTGCAGAGCAAGGGGAACCACTACTTCAAGGTCTAAGAGCAAGTGACGTCACCGATTGAAACGCTATTTAGCGAGCACCGCTAACTAAGCTAGCCGTTTCACATCCGTTACACGTGCAAATGACGTAAGATTATGGAGGTAAGGTAATAAATAGGCCGTAGTGGCAAAGTAATTACAATTTAGCAATTAAACACTGGAGTGATAGATGTGCAGAAGATGAATGTGCAAGTCGAGATACTGGGGTGCAAAGGAGAAACAACAAAAAATAAAAATATGGGAATGAGGTAGTTGGATGGGATATTTACAGATGGGCTATTTACAGATGGGCTATTTACAGATGGGCTATTTACAGATGGGATATTTACAGATGGGATATGTACAGATGGGATATTTACAGATGGGATATTTACCGATGGGATATTTACAGGTGGGCTATTTACAGGTGGGCTATTTACAGATGGGCTATTTACAGATGGGTTATTTACAGATGGGCTATTTACAGATGGGCTATTTACAGATAGGCTATTTACAGATGGGCTATTTACAGATTGGTTATGTACAGATGGGCTATTTACAGATGGGCTATGTACAGATGGGCTATTTACAGATGGGCTATGTACAGATGGAATATGTACAGATGGGCTATTTACAGATGGGGTTTGTACAGATGGGCTATGATGGGGTTTGTACAGATGGGCTATTTACAGATGGGATATATGTACAGATGGGCTATTGTACAGATGGGCTATTTACAGATGGGCTATTTACAGATGGGCTATTTACAGATGGGCTATGTACAGATGGAATATGGGCTACAGATGGGCTATTTACAGATGGGCTATGTACAGATGGGCTATGTACAGATGGGTTATGTACAGATGGGCTATTTACAGATGGGCTATGTACTATGTACAGATGGGCTATTTACAGATGGGCTATGTACAGATGGGCTATTTACAGATACAGATGGGCTATGTACAGATGGGCTATGTACAGATGGGCTATTTACAGATGGGCTATGTACAGATGGGCTATGTACAGATGGGCTATGCAGATGATGTACAGATGGGCTGAGCTGCTCTGAGCTGCTCTGAGCTGATGTTTAAAGTTAGTGAGAGAGATATGAGTCTCCAGCTTCAGTGAGTTTTGCAATTTACCAGTCATTGGCAGCAGAGAACTGGAAGGAAAGGTACAAATGAGCTTGGCTTTGGGGGTGACCAGTGAAATATACAGATGGGCTATTTACAGATGGGTGCTGCTATGGTGACCAGTGAGCTGAGATGAGGCGGGGCTTTACCTAGAAAGACTTATAGATGACCTGGGCCAGTTTTGGCAGATATGAAGCTATGGGCCAGCAGATGGGGTTTTGGTACAAAACGATGGCACTGTGATAGACTGCATCCAAATTTGCTGAGTAGAGTGTTGGAGGCTATTTTGTAAATAACATCGCCGAAGTCAAGATGGGGATAGTCAGTTTTACAGGGTATGTTTGGCAGCATGAGTGAAGGAGGATTTGTTGCAAAATAGGAAGCCGACTGATTTACAGTCTAACCAGACACCTAGGTGTTTGTAGTTGTCCATATATTCTAAGTCAGAACCGTGACTTGCCTAGTTAAATAAAGGTTAAAAAAAAAAGAATTAAAAGGCAGCATTTCCAGAACCTGCTCCTAGGAACCCCAAGGGGTGCACGTTTTGTTTCTTGCCCTAACACCACACGGCTGATTCAAATGATCAAAGCATGATGAGTAATTGATTATTTTAAGGCAAAAACCAATATGCCTATCCCTGGTCATCCCGAGACCGAACTGGATAGCCTGAAAGGTTAGGGTTAGCGAACATTAATGCCTGGGTTAGGAGGGTTAGCGCATTAGGGGCCTGGGTTAAGGTTAGGAAATGAATGAACATTAGATAGCCTGGGTTAAGGTGGAGCGTGCTTAAGGTGGGTGCTAACATTAGGATGCCTGGGTTAAGCTGAGATGCGAACATTAGGATAGCCTGGGTTAAGACTTAGGTTAGGGCCAGTGGGTGAACATTAGGATAGCCTGGTGGGTTTGGTTAGAACATTAGGATAGCCTGGGTTAAGGTTAGGTTTTAGCAAACATGGCACTAGGATAGACTTAAGCAGGTTAGCAAATTTGCCTGAGTAGAGTGTTGGATAGCCTATTTTGTAACATTAGGATAGCCTGGGTTAAGGTTAAGGATCATTAGGATAGCCAGGGTTAAGGTTAGGGTTGGCAGCATGAGTGAAGGAGGATTTGTTGCAAAATTAGATAGCCTGACTTGATTATTTAGTCTAACCAGACACCTAGGTGTTTGTTAGTTGTCCATTAGGATATTCTAAGTCAGGGTTAGGCTGACCGTAAGTAATTGCAAATTAGCTAAAAAAACAAAAGGTACTAAAGTTACTAAATAGCTGAAGTTGTACGAGATGTGATTCAAACACGCAACCTTTGGCTTGGTAAAACCTTGTTTTTGGCTTAAAGGAAAGATTCACACATTTTGAATGTTACTGTTTGAATGCTACTGTAGTTGAATGCCCTGTAGTGGACACCAATGCACTGTAGTTGAATGCTCAAATGATCAAAGCTATGATGAGCTACTGTGATTGAATGCTTTAGTTGAGGTTACTGTAAATGCTAATAATGCCTGTATCCCTGGTCATCCGTAGTTGAATGCTACCGATTAATTTAGTTAGCTCTGAGCAATGTTAATTGTTAGGGTTAGGGGTCACAGGGTGTTAGGGGTCATTGTGGGGCTGCAAATTAGCTCATTCAAAAAAAACAGCCTGTATGACACGTTTTGCATCATATTTTTTGTTTGTTGCCATTGTGAAGTTTGTTATTCATGGCTAAAGCAGCACATGAACACCGCTTGGGAAGCAGAGATGAGATTCAAACACCGCAAAGCAGAGAGACAGGCATCACACACCGTAAAAGCAGAGAGACAGAGAGCATCACACACCGCTTAAAGAGAAAGATTCACACATTTTGGGAATGCAGAGACAGAGTTCACATGCTAAGCAGAGAGACAGAGAGCATGAATGCTACTGAGAGACAGAATGCATACTGTAGTGGGATGCAGAGAGTTGAATGCATCACACACCACTTGGGAATGCAGAGTACAGTTGAATGCATCACAGCTTGAATGCAGACCAGAGAGCATCACACACCGCTTGGGAAGCAGAGACAGAGAGCATCACACACCGCTTGGGAAGCAGAGAGACAGAGAGCATCAGTGTCTCCTGACCCCTCCTGTCTCAGCCTCCAGTATTTATGCTGCAGTAGTTTATGTGTCGGGGGGCTAGGGTCAGTTTGTTATATCTGGAGTACTTCTCCTGTCCTATTCGGTGTCCTGTGTGAATCTAAGTGTGCGTTCTCTAATTCTCTCCTTCTCTCTTTCTTTCTCTCTCTCGGAGGACCTGAGCCCTAGGACCATGCCCCAGGACTACCTGACATGATGACACCTTGCTGTCCCCAGTCCACCTGGCCATGCTGCTGCTCCAGTTTCAACTGACCTGAGCCCTAGGACCATGCCCCAGGACTACCTGACATGATGACTCCTTGCTGTCCCCAGTCCACCTGGCCATGCTGCTGCTCCAGTTTCAACTGTTCTGCCTTACTATTATTCGACCATGCTGGTCATTTATGAACATTTGAACATCTTGGCCATGTTCTGTTATAATCTCCACCCGGCACAGCCAGAAGAGGACTGGCCACCCCACATATGCTCTCTCTAATTCTCTCTTTCTTTCTCTCTCGGAGGACCTGAGCCCTAGGACCGTGCCCCAGGACTACCTGACATGATGACTCCTTGCTGTCCCCAGTCCACCTGACTGTGCTGCTGCTCCAGTTTCAACTGTTCTGCCTTATTATTATTTGACCATGCTGGTCATTTATGAACATTTGAACATCTTGGCCATGTTCTGTTATAATCTCCACCCGGCACAGCCAGAAGAGGACTGGCCACCCCACATAGCCTGGTTCCTCTCTAGGTTTCTTCCTAGGTTTTGGCCTTTCTAGGGAGTTTTTCCTAGCCACCATGCTTCTACTCCTGCATTGCTTGCTGTTTGGGGTTTTAGGCTGGGTTTCTGTACAGCACTTTGAGATATCAGCTGATGTACGAAGGGCTATATAAATACATTTGATTTGATTTGATCACACACCGCTTGGGAAGCAGAGACAGAGAGCATCACACACCGCTTGGGAAGCAGAGAGACTTGCGCCGCAGCTTGCACGTCTCAGAACAGGAACGCTCAGGAGCGGAGAGTCTCCGCTGATAGGCTACTCGGTTTGACATCTCCCTGGCTTCAGTAGCGGAGGAGGCAGACTCCTCAACAGCCCATCTGTCTGATCCCAACACTTATAAGCTCGTGATTTTCTCAAACATGACAATGCTTATGGCATTATAAAATGGAGGAAAATGGTTAATTAGGATGCATCTATTTAGTTGAGTATTCAATATGCTACTCTCTCTCTCTCTCTCTTACACACACACAATGAGATGGCACTGCTAAACATGTTACCTCAGTTGCAGTTCCATTCCTCCTCAGAGAGCTGAATGATGATGATGGTAGTGGTGATGACAATGATGAAGATGAGGATGATGGTAGTGATGATGATGATGATGATGATGATGGTAGTGATGATGATGATGATGATGGTAGTGATGATGATGGTGATAGTAGTGATGATGATGATGGTAGTGGTGATGATGATGGTAGTGATGATGATGATGGTAGTGATGATGATGATGATGATGGTAGTGATGATGGTGATGGTAGTGATGATGATGATGGTGATGATGGTGATAGTGATGGGGATGATGATGATGGTAGTGATGATGATGATGGTAGTGATGATGGTGATAGTGATGATGATGATGGCACAGGTGATGATGATGATGGTAGTGATGATGGTGATAGTAGTGATGATGATGATGGTAGTGATGATGATGATGGTAGTGATGATGGTGATGATGATGATGGTACAGGTGATGATGATGATGGTAGTGATGATGGTAGTGATGATGATGATGGTAGTGGTGATGATGATGGTAGTGATGATGGTAGTGATGATGAGGATGGTAGTGATGATGATGATGGTAGTGATGATGGTGATGGGATGATGAGGATTTGTAGTGATGATGATGATGGTAGTGATGATGATGTGGTGAGTGATGATGAGGATGGTATGATGATGATGATGATGATGGTAGTGATGATGATGATGGTATAGGGATGATGATGGTAGTGATGATGATGATGGTACAGGTGATGATGATGATGATGATGGTGAGGGATGATGATGATGGGTACAGGTGATGATGATGGTTGATGATGGTAGTGATGATGATGATGGTAGTGATGATGATGATGGTACAGGTGATGATGATGATGGTAGTGATGATGATGGTGATAGGGATGATGATGATGGTACAGGTGATGATGATGGTAGTGATGATGATGATGGTAGTGATGATGATGATGATGATGGTAGTGATGATGTTGATGGTGTGATGATGATGATGGTATAGTGATGATGATGATGATGGTAGTGATGATGATGATGGTAGTGATGATGGTGATAGTGATGATGATGATGTAGTGGTAGATGATGATGATGATGATGATGATGGTGGTAGTGATGATGATGATGATGATGGTAGTGATGATGATGATGGTAGTGATGATGATGATGGTAGTGGTGATGGTGATGGTAGTGATGAATGATGGTAGTGATGATGATGATGATGATGGTAGTGATGATGTTGATGGTAGTGATGATGATGATGGTGATGATGGTGATAGTGATGGGGTATGATGATGATGGTAGTGATGATGATGATGGTTGAATGGTGAAGTGATGATGATGATGGTACAGGTGAATGATGAAGTGATGATGGTGATAAAAATGATGGTGTGAGATGGTGAAGTGATGATGTTGAATGATGATGGTTATGATGATGGTAAATGATGGTAGTGATGATGAATGGTGGTGGTGATGATGATGGTAGTGATGATGGTGGTAAATGATGATGGATGGTGGTGAGAAAATGGTGGTAGAGAGATGAATGGTGGAGGCTGATGATGGATGGTGGTGATGATGATGATGGTAGTGATGATGATGATGGTAGTAAAGATGTGATGGTGATAGGGATGATGAGGATGGTAGTGATGATGATGGGTACAGGTGATGATGATGGTAGTGATGATGGTGATGGTACAGGTGATGATGATGGTAGTGATGATGGTGATGGTAATGATGGTAGTGAGATGGTGATGGGATGATGATGATGGAGGTATGATGATGGTAGTGATGATGGTAGTGATGATGATGATGGTGAGGGTGATGATGATGGTACAGATGTCAATGTGGAGATGATGTTGATATGATGATGGTGGTACCAGGTGATGATGATGGTAGTCATGATGGTGGAGGGATGATGATACAGTGGTGATGATGGTGGTGGTACAGGTGATGTGAATGGTGGAGGCTATCAAACAGGGGGTGGTAGGTGATGACAGAGTCAGTGATGTTGACTGACAAGCCCTGGTAACCAACAAGCCCTTGATGAACAGGGAACAATGCCCTTAACAACAAGATGTTAGAAGCCCTGGTAACAATGATGTAGTTTTAAAAAATACCTAAAAAAAGGTAATGGTGATAGAATAACAATTTGATTAATGAAGGTGGTAGTGATGATGATGTGAGGCTATATACAGGGGGTACCGGTAGAGAGTCAATGTGGAGGCTGATATACAGGGTGATGTGGAGGCTTATACGGATGGTGGTGGTAGAGTCAATGTGGAGGCTATATACAGGGGGTGGTGGTAGAGAGTCAATGTGGAGGCTATATGGGGTGGTACCGGTACAGAGTCAATGTGGAGGCTATATGGTGGTAGGGGGTACCGGTGAGAGTCAATGTGGAGGTATATACATGGGGTACCAGTACAGAGTCAATGTGGAGACTATATACAGGGGGTACCTGGTACAGAGTCAATGTGGAGGCTATATACAGGGTGTTACGGTACAGAGTCAATGTGGAGGCTATATACAGGGATATTACGGTACAGAGTCAATGTGGAGGCTATATACAGGGGTACCGGTGACAGAGTCAATGTGGAGACTATATACAGGGGAGTACCGGTAGAGAGTCAATGTGGAGGCTACATGGTGGGGTAGGTGGTGATGTTGAGTCATGATGTGGAGGCTATATACAGGGGAGTGGTGGTGAGTCAATGTGGAGGCTATATGCAGGGGGTGATACAGAGTCAATGTGGAGGCTATATACATGAGGTACCAGTACAGAGTCAATGTGGAGGCTATATACAGGGGCTACTGGTACAGAGTCAATGTGGAGGCTATATACAGGTGTTACGGTACAGAGTCAATGTGGAGGCTATATACAGGGGGTACCGGGTACAGAGTCAATGTGGAGGCTATATACAGGGTATTACGGTACAGAGTCAATGTGGAGGCTATATACAGGGGGGTACCGATGTACAGAGTCAATGTGGAGACTATATACAGGGGGGTGGTACAGAGTCAATGTGGAGGCTACATGCAGGGGGTACTGGTACAGAGTCAATGTGGAGGCTATATACAGGGGGTACCAGTACAGAGTCAATGTGGAGGTTATATACAGGGGTACCGGTACAGAGTCAATGTGGAGGCTATATATAGGGTGTTACGGTACAGAGTCAATGTGGAGGCTATATATAGGGGGTACTGGTACAGAGTCAATGTGGAGGCTGATACAGGGTATTACGGTAGAGAGTCAATGTGGAGGCTATATACAGGGGTACCGGTACAGAGTCAATGTGCGGGGGCACCGGTGTCAAGGTAATTGAGGTTATATGTAAATGTAGGTAGAGTTCTTAAAGTGGCTATGCATAGATAATAACTAAGAGTAAAGGGGGGCAATGCAAGTAGTCTGGGTAGCCATTTGATTAGATGTTCAGGAGTCTTATGGATGATGATGGTGGTAGCACTGACCCTCTGTAGTGCCTTGTGGTCGGATGCCGAGCATGTTGCCATACCAGGCGGTGATGCAACCTGTCAGGATGCACTCGATGGTGCAGCTGGAAAACCTTGTTGAGGATCTGAGGACCCATACCAAATCTTTTGAGTCTCCTGAGGGGGAATAGGTTTTGTCGTGCCTCTTCACGGCTGTCTTGGTGTGCTTGGACCATGATAGTTTGTTGAGGATGCCAAGGAACTTGAAGCTCTCAACCTGCTCCACTTCAGCCCCCTCGATTAGAATGGGGGACGTGCTCGGTCCTCCTTTTCTTGTGGTCCAGAATCATCCTTTGTCTTGATCACGTTGAGGGAGAGGTTGTGGTCCTGGCACCACACGGTCAGGTCTCTGACCTACTCCCTAGAGGCTGTCTCATCTTTGTGGTGGTGATCAGGCCTACCACTGTTGAGGGTGATGGGCAATGATGATGTTGAGAGTCATGCCTGACCGTGCAGTCATAAGTAAACAGGAGTACAGGTAAGGTGACTGATGTACCCCTGAGGGTGATGGTGGTGAGGATCAGCTGGGCGGATGTGTTGTTACCTACCCTTACCACCTGAGGTGGTGGTCAGGAAGTCCAGGATCCAGTTACAGAGGGAGGATGTTCAGTCCCAGGGTCCTTAACTTAGTGATGCGCTTGAGGGCACTATGGGGTTGAACTGTAGTCAATGAATAGCATTCTCACATAGATGTTCCTTTTGTCCAGGTGGGAAAGGGCAGTGTGAGTGCAATGGAGATTGCATAATCTGTAGATCTGTTGGTGGAAGTATGCAGATTAGAGAGGGTCTAGGGTTTCTGGGATAATGGTGTTGATGTGAGACATGACCAGCCTTTCAAAGCATTTGGTGGCTACAAATGTGAGTGCTACAGGTCGATGGTCATTTAGGCAGGTTATGTTGAGTGTTGGTGGGCACAGGGACTGATGGTGGTCTGCTTGAAACATGTTGGTATTACAGACAGAGAGATGTTGAAAATGTCAGTGAGGACACTTGCCAGTTGGTCAGGTGATGCTGGTGGAGTACACATCCTGGTAATCCGTGGTACAGCGGCCTTGTGAATGTTGATGTTTAAAGGTCTTATGGTTGGCTGTGGAGAGCGTGATCACATGGTCGCCCGGAACAGCTGATGCTATTTAGCCTCGTCTGGTAGGTTCATGTCACTGGGCAGCTGGTGGTGGCTGTGCTTCCCTTTGATAGTCTGTAATAGGTTGCAAGATGACATCTGACAAGCATGGTGCCGGTGCAGGTGATGATGTTGAGGGTGAGTCCTGTATTGACGCTTGCTTGTTTGCAAATGTTGCCTGTTATCTGATGGTTCTGGTTGGGGTATGTGATGTTGAGTCACTGTGGAGACAATGTCCTCAATGCACTTATAGAAAAAGCCAGGTACTGATGTGGTGTATTCCTCAATGCCATCGTGAAGAATCCCGTGAACATGTTCCAGTCTGTGATAGCAAAACAGTCCTGTAGTTTAGCATCTGCTTCATCTGACCACTGATTTATTGACCGAGTCACTGGTGCTTCCTAGAGGTGATTTTGCTTGTCCGCAGGAATCAGGAGGATAGAGTTATGGTCAGATTTGAAATGGATGTCGAGGTGGTAGAGGTGATGAAGATGGTAGTGATGATGATGGTGGTCGTAGTGATGATGATGGTAGTGATGATGGTGGTAGAGGTGATGGTGGTGGTGGTAGAGGTGATGGTGGTGGTGGTAGAGGTGATGGTGGTGGTGGTAGAGGTGATGGTGGTGGTGGTAGACGTGATGGTGGTGGTAGAGGTGATGGTGGTGGTGGTAGAGGTGATGGTGGTGGTGGTAGAGGTGATGGTGGTGGTGGTAGACGCGATGGTGGTGGTAGACGTGATGGTGGTAGAGGTGGTGGTAGAGGTGATGGTGGTGGTAGAGGTGATGGTGGTAGATGTGATGGTGGTGGTAGAGGTGATGGTGGTGGTAGAGGTGATGATGGTGAGTAGAGGTGATGATGATGATGTGAGAGTGATGGTGGTGGTAGAGGTGATGATGGTGGGGTAGAGGTGGTGGTGATGATGTTGAGAGGTGATGGTGATAGAGGTGATGATGATGATGATGGTGGTGGTAGAGGTGATGATGATGGTGGTGGTAGAGGTGATGATGATGTTAAGAGTGATGGTGGTGGTAGAGGTGATGATGATGTTAAGAGTGATGGTGGTGGTAGAGGTGATGATGTTGAGAGTGATGGTGGTGGTAGAGGTGATGATGTTGAGAGTGATGGTGGTGGTAGAGGTGATGATGGTGAGGGTGATGGTGGTGGTAGAGGTGATGATGATGTTGAGAGTGATGGTGGTGGTAGAGGTGATGATGTTGAGGGTGATGGTGGTGGTAGAGGTGATGATGATGGTGGTGGTAGAGGTGATGGTGGTGGTAGAGGTGATGGTGATGGTGGTAAAGGTGGTGATGATGATGGTGGTGGTTGAGGGTGATGGTGGTGGTAGAGGTGATGATGATGGTGAGGTGATGGTGGTGGTAGAGGTGATGATGATGTTGAGGTGATGGTGGTGGTAGAGGTGATGATGTTGAGGGTGATGGTGGTGGTGAGATGGTGATGATGTTGAGGGTGATGGTGGTGGTAGAGGTGATGATGATGTTGAGAGGTGATGGTGGTGGTAGAGGTGATGATGTTGAGGGTGATGGTGGTGGTAGAGGTGATGATGTTGAGGGTGATGGTGGTGGTAGAGGTGATGATGATGTTGAGAGTGATGGTGGTGGTAGAGGTGATGATGTTGAGGGTGATGGTGGTGGTAGAGGTGATGATGTTGAGGGTGATGGTGGTGGTAGAGGTGATGATGATGTTGAGAGTGATGGTGGTGGTAGAGGTGATGATGATGGTGGTGGTAGAGGTGATGATGATGGTGGTGGTAGAGGTGATGATGTTGAGGGATGGTGGTGAGAGGTGATGGTGGTGGTAGAGGTGATGATGGTGGTAGAGGTGATGATGATGGTGGTGGTAGAGGTGATGATGTTGAGGGTGATGGTGGTGGTAGAGGTGATGATGTTGAGGGTGATGGTGGTGGTAGAGGTGATGATGTTGAGGGTGATGGTGGTGGTAGAGGTGATGATGTTGAGGGTGATGGTGGTGGTAGAGGTGATGATGTTGAGGGTGATGGTGGTGGTAGAGGTGATGATGTTGAGGGTGATGATGGTGGTGGTAGAGGTGATGATGATGATGTGGTGGTAGAGGTGATGGTGGTGGTAGAGGTGATGGTGGTGGTGAGGTGATGATGGTGAGAGGTGGTGGTGGTAGAGGTGATGGTGGTGGTAGAGGTGATGGTGGTGACGAGGTGATGGTGGTGGTAAAGGTGATGATGATGTGGTAGATGGTGGTGGTAGAGGTGATGTTGAGGGTGATGGTGGTGGTAGAGGTGATGATGTTGAGGGTGATGGTGGTGGTAGAGGTGATGATGTTGAGGGTGATGGTGGTGGTAGAGGTGATGATGTTGAGGGTGATGGTGGTGGTAGAGGTGATGATGTGATGAGGGTGATGGTGGTGGTAGAGGGTGATGGTGGTGGTAGAGGATGATGGTGGTAGGGTGATGATGGTGGTAGAGGTGATGGTGGTGGTAGAGGTGATGATGGGTGGTAGAGGTGTGATGGTGATGGGTGATGGTGGTGGTAGAGGTGATGATGTTGATGATGGTGGTGGTAGAGGTGATGATGGTGAGGGTGATGGTGGTGGTAGAGGTGATGATGTTGAGGGTGATGGTGGTGGTAGAGGTGATGATGTTGAGGGTGATGGTGGTGGTAGAGGTGATGATGTTGAGGGTGATGGTGGTGGTAGAGGTGATGATGTTGAGGGTGATGGTGGTGGTAGAGGTGATGATGTTGAGGGTGATGGTGGTGGTAGAGGTGATGATGTTGAGGGTGATGGTGGTGGTAGAGGTGATGATGTTGAGGGTGATGGTGGTGGTAGAGGTGATGATGTTGAGGGTGATGGTGGTGGTAGAGGTGATGATGTTGAGGGTGATGATGGTGGTAGAGGTGATGATGGTGAGGGTGATGGTGGTGGTAGAGGTGATGATGGTGAGGGTGATGGTGGTGGTAGAGGTGATGATGTTGAGGGTGATGGTGGTGGTAGAGGTGATGATGTTGAGGGTGATGGTGGTGGTGAGGTGATGATGTTGAGGGTGATGGTGGTGGTAGAGGTGATGATGGTTGAGGGTGATGGTGGTGGTAGAGGTGATGATGTTGGGGTGGTAGGGTGATGGTGGTGGTAGAGGTGATGATGTTGAGGGGTGGTGGTGATGTGGTAGAGGTGATGATGTTGAGAGGTGATGGTGGTGGTAGAGGTGATGATGTGGTGAGGTGATGATGGTGGTGATGGTGGAGGTGAGGTGATGGTGGAGTGATGGTGGTGGTAGAGGTGATGATGTTGAGGTGATGATGGTGGTGGTAGAGGTGATGATGATGGTTGAGGTGATGGATGGTGGTGGTAGAGGTGATGATGTTGAGGGTGATGGTGGTGGTAGAGGTGATGATGTGGAGGGTGATGGTGGTGGTGGTAGAGGTGATGATGTTGAGGGATGGTGGTGGTGGTGGTAGAGAGTGATGATGATGGTGAGGTGATGATGGTGAGAGTGATGGTGGTGGTAGAGGTGATGATGGTGAGGGTGATTGAGAGGTGATGATGTGTTAAGGTGTGATGGTGGTGGTAGAGGTGAGATGTTGAGGGTGATGGTGGTGGTAGAGGTGATGATGTTGAGAGTGATGGTGGTGGTAGAGGTGATGATGGTGAGGTGATGGTGATGGTGGTGAGTGATGGATGGTGGGAGGTGATGATGGTGAGAGGTGATGGTGGTGGTAGAGGTGATGATGTTGAGGGTGATGGTGGTGGTAGAGGTGATGATGTTGATGATGGTGGTGGTAGAGGTGATGATGTTGAGGGTGATGGTGGTGGTAGAGGTGATGATGTGGTGAGAGTGATGGTGGTGGTAGAGGTGATGATGTTGAGGGTGATGGTGGTGGTAGAGGTGAGAGGTGATGATGTTGAGGTGATGGTGGTGGTAGAGGTGATGATGATGTGAGGGTGATGGTGGTGGTAGAGGTGATGATGTTGAGGTGATGGTGGTGGTAGAGGTGATGATGTTGAGGGTGATGGTGGTGGTGATGATGATGATGTGAGAGTGATGGTGGTGGTAGAGGTGATGATGTGGTGAGGGTGATGGTGGTGGTAGAGGTGATGATGTTGAGGGTGATGGTGGTGGTAGAGGTGATGATGTTGGGGTGATGGTGGTGGTAGAGGTGATGATGTTGAGGGTGATGGTGGTGGTAGAGGTGATGATGATGGTGGTAAAGGTGATGGTGGTGGTAGAGGTGATGATGTGGTGGTAGGGTGATGGTGGTGGTGGTAGAGGTGATGATGTTGAGGGTGATGGTGGTGGTAGAGGTGATGATGATTTGAGAGTGATGGTGGTGGTAGAGGTGATGATGTTGAGGGTGATGGTGGTGGTAGAGGTGATGATGGTGAGGGTGATGGTGGTGGTAGAGGTGATGATGTTGAGGGTGATGGTGGTGGTAGAGGTGATGATGTTGAGAGTGATGGTGGTGGTAGAGGTGATGATGTTGAGGGCGATGGTGGTGGTAGAGGTGATGATGTTGAGGGTGATGGTGGTGGTAGAGGTGATGATGTTGAGGGTGATGGTGGTGGTAGAGGTGATGATGTTGAGGGTGATGATGGTGGTGGTAGAGGTGATGATGTGGTGAGGGTGATGGTGGTGGTAGAGGTGATGATGTTGAGGGTGATGGTGGTGGTAGAGGTGATGATGTTGAGGGTGATGGTGGTGGTAGAGGTGATGATGTTGAGGGTGATGGTGGTGGTAGAGGTGATGGTTGAGGGATGTGATGGTGGTGGTAGAGGTGATGATGGTGATGGTGGTGGTAGAGGTGATGATGTTGAGGGTGATGGTGGTGGTAGAGGTGATGATGTTGAGGGTGATGGTGGTGGTAGAGGTGATGATGTTGAGGGTGATGGTGGTGGTAGAGGTGATGATGGTGAGGGTGATGGTGGTGGTAGAGGTGATGATGTTGAGGGTGATGGTGGTGGTGAGGTGATGATGGAGGGTGATGGTGGTGGTAGATGATGATTGAGGGTGATGGTGGTGGTGGTGGTAGAGGTGATGATGTTGAGGGTGATGGTGGTGGTAGAGGTGATGATGGTGAGGGTGATGGTGGTGGTGATGTAGAGGTGATGATGATGGTGAGAGGTGATGGTGGTGGTAGAGGTGATGATGTTGAGAGCAATGGTGGTGGTAGAGGTGATGATGTTGAGAGTGATGGTGGTGGTAGAGGTGATGATGTTGAGGGTGATGGTGGTGGTAGAGGTGATGATGTTGAGGGTGATGGTGGTGGTAGAGGTGATGATGTTGAGGGTGATGGTGGTGGTAGAGGTGATGATGTTGAGGGTGATGGTGGTGGTAGAGGTGATGATGGTGAGGGTGATGATGTTGAGGTGATGATGGTGGTGAGGGTGATGGTGGGTGGTGGTGGTAGAGGTGATGATGTTGAGATGTGAGGTGATGGTGGTGGTAGAGGTGATGATGTTGAGAGCGATGGTGGTGGTAGAGGATGATGATGGTGAGGTGGTGGTAGGTGATGTTGGTGATGTGGTGAGGTGATGATGTTGAGGGTGATGGTGGTGGTAGAGGTGATGATGTTGGAGGGTGATGGTGGTGGTAGAGGTGATGATGTTGAGGGTGATGGTGGTGGTAGAGGTGATGATGGTGAGGGTGATGGTGGTGGTAGAGGTGATGATGGTGAGAGGTGATGGTGGTGGTAGAGGTGATGATGTTGAGGGTGATGGTGGTGGTAGAGGTGATGATGTAGTGATGGTGGTGGTAGAGGTGATGATGTGAGGGTGATGGTGGTGGTAGAGGTGATGATGTGAGGGTGATGGTGGTGGTAGAGGTGATGATGGTGAGTGATGGTGGTGGTAGAGGTGATGATGTTGAGGGTGATGGTGATGATGTTGAGGGTGATGGTGGTGGTAGAGGTGATGATGTTGAGGGTGATGGTGGTGGTAGAGGTGATGATGTTGAGGGTGATGGTGGTGGTAGAGGTGATGATGTTGAGAGCGATGGTGGTGGTAGAGGTGATGATGTTGAGGGTGATGGTGGTGGTAGAGGTGATGATGTTGAGGGTGAGGGTGATGGTGGTGGTAGAGGTGATGATGTTGAGGGTGATGGTGGTGGTAGAGGTGATGATGGTGAGGGTGATGGTGGTGGTAGAGGTGATGATGTTGAGGGTGATGGTGGTGGTAGAGGTGATGATGGAGGTGATGATGGTGGTGGTAGAGGTGATGATGTTGAGAGTGATGGTGGTGGTAGAGGTGATGATGTTGAGGGTGATGGTGGTGGTAGAGGTGATGATGGAGAGGGTGATGGTGGTGGTAGAGGTGATGATGTTGAGGGTGATGGTGGTGGTAGAGGTGATGATGTTGAGGGTGATGGTGGTGGTAGAGGTGATGATGTTGAGGGTGATGGTGGTGGTAGAGGTGATGATGTTGAGGGTGATGGTGGTGGTAGAGGTGATGATGTTGAGGGTGATGGTGGTGGTAGAGGTGATGATGTTGAGGGTGATGGTGGTGGTAGAGGTGATGATGTTGAGGGTGATGGTGGTGGTAGAGGTGATGATGTTGAGGGTGATGGTGGTAGAGGTGATGATGTTGAGAGTGATGGTGGTGGTAGAGGTGATGATGGTGAGGGTGATGGTGGTGGTAGAGGTGATGATGTTGAGGGTGATGGTGGTGGTAGAGGTGATGATGTTGAGGGTGATGGTGGTGGTAGAGGTGATGATGGTGAGGGTGATGTTGGTGGTAGAGGTGATGATGTTGAGGTGATGGTGGTGGTAGAGGTGATGATGTTGAGGGTGATGGTGGTGGTAGAGGTGATGATGGTGAGGGTGATGGTGGTGGTAGAGGTGATGATGTTGAGGGTGATGGTGGTGGTAGAGGTGATGATGTTGAGGGTGATGGTGGTGGTAGAGGTGATGATGATGTTGAGGGTGATGGTGGTGGTAGAGGTGATGATGTTGAGGGTGATGGTGGTGGTAGAGGTGATGATGTTGAGGGTGATGGTGGTGGTAGAGGTGATGATGTTGAGGGTGATGGTGGTGGTAGAGGTGATGATGTTGAGGGTGATGGTGGTGGTAGGTGGTGATGATGGTGAGAGGTGATGATGGTAGGGTGATGATAAAGGTGATGATGTGGTGAGGGTGATGATGGTGAGGTGTGATGGTGGTGGTAGAGGTGATGATGTTGAGGGTGATGGTGGTGGTAGAGGTGATGATGTTGAGGTGATGATGGTGGTAGAGGTGATGATGGTGAGGGTGATGGTGGTGGTAGAGGTGATGATGTTGAGGGTGATGGTGGTGGTAGAGGTGATGATGTTGAGGGTGATGGTGGTGGTAGAGGTGATGATGGGTGGTAGGGTGATGGGTGGTGGGTGGTGGTAGAGTGATGATGTTGAGGGTGATGGTGGTGGTAGAGGTGATGATGTTGAGGGTGATGGTGGTGGTAGAGGTGATGATGTTGAGGGTGATGGTGGTGGTAGAGGTGATGATGTTGAGGGTGATGGTGGTGGTAGAGGTGATGATGGTGAGGGTGATGGTGGTGGATGATGTTGAGGGTGATGGTGGTGGTAGGGTGATGATGGTTGAGGGTGATGGTGGTGGTAGAGGTGATGATGATGTTGAGGGTGATGGTGGTGGTAGAGGTGATGATGTTGAGGGTGATGGTGGTGGTAGAGGTGATGATGTTGGGGTGAGGGTGATGGTGGTGGTAGAGGTGATGATGGTGAGGGTGATGGTGGTGGTAGGTGATGATGTTGAGGGTGATGGTGGTGGTAGAGGTGATGATGGTGAGGGTGATGGTGGTGGTAGAGGTGATGATAAAACAAATAATAAGAAACAAATACATATTTTAGGAATTAAAGTGAGTTATGCTTCTGTACTGCTTATGAAATCGGATATGAAGACTTCAGTAAAGTGTTGCGTTAAATACAGCCTTACCTAATTACTTTGGCTCGTCATTCCCCAGGGAGCCTAGTTCATCGATGACTCCCCTTCCATCACACTCTGTTCTGGACTGCCACCTCCAGCTCCTTCCACCCCATGCCAGATCCTGTCTTCTCCAGCTACTTCCACCCCATGCCAGATCCTGTCTTCTCCAACTCCTTCCACCCCATGCCAGATCCTGTCTTCTCCAACTCCTTCCACCCCATGCCAGATCCTGTCTTCTCCAGATCATTCCACCCCATGCCAGATCCTGTCTTCTCCAGATCATTCCACCCCATTCCGAATATTTTGGTTTCTGCTTTAAGCGCCCACTTCTAGGTGTTTCCTTGGCACCTCTCTAGGTGTTTCCTTGGCACCTCTCTAGGTGTTCCTAGGTGTTTCCTTGGCACCTCTGTAGGTGTTTCCTTGGCACCTCTCTAGGTGTTTCCTTGGCACCTCTCTAGGTGTTGCTAGGTGTTTCCTTGGTACCTCTCTAGGTGTTTCCTTGGCACCTCTCTAGGTGTTTCCTTGGCACCTCTCTAGGTGTTCCCTTGGCACCTCTCTAGGTGTTTCTTTGGCACCTCTCTAGGTGTTCCCTTGGCACCTATCTAGGTGTTCCCTTGGCACCTCTCTAGGTGTTTCTTTGGCACCTCTCTAGGTGTTCCCTTGGCACCTCTCTAGGTGTTTCCTTGGCACCTCTCTAGGTGTTTCTTTGGCACCTCTCTAGGTGTTTCTTTGGCACCTCTCTAGGTGTTTCTTTGGCACCTCTCTAGGTGTTCCCTTGGCACCTCTCTAGGTGTTTCCTTGGCACCTCTCTAGGTGTTTCCTTGGCACCTCTCTAGGTGTTTCTTTGGCACCTATCTAGGTGTTCCCTTGGCACCTCTCTAGGTGTTTCCTTGGCACCTCTGTAGGTGTTTCTTTGGCACCTCTCTAGGTGTTCCCTTGGCACCTCTGTAGGTGTTCCCTTGGCACCTCTGTAGGTGTTCCCTTGGCACCTCTGTGGGTGTTTCTTTGGCACCTCTAGGTGTTCCTAGGTGTTTCTTTGACACCTCTCTAGGTGTTCCCTTGGCACCTCTGTAGGTGTTTCCTTGGCACCTCTAGGTGTTTCTTTGGCACCTCTCTAGGTGTTTCTTTGGCACCTCTCTAGGTGTTTCTTTGGCACCTCCCTAGGTGTTTCCTTGGCACCTCTGTAGGTGTTTCTTTGGCACCTCTAGGTGTTCCTAGGTGTTTCTTTGGCACCTCTCTAGGTGTTTCTTTGGCACCTCTCTAGGTGTTTCTTTGGCACCTCTCTAGGTGTTTCCTTGGCTCTCTCTAGGTGTTTCTTTGGCACCTCTCTAGGTGTTTCTTTGGCACCTCTCTAGGTGTTTCTTTGGCACCTCTCTAGGTGTTTCCTTGGCACCTCTCTAGGTGTTTCTTTGGCACCTCTCTAGGTGTTTCCTTGGCACCTCTCTAGGTGTTTCCTTGGCACCTCTCTAGGTGTTTCCTTGGCGCCTCTCTAGCTGTTTCCTTGGCACCTCTGTAGGTGTTTCTTTGGCACCTCTCTATGTGTTTCTTTGGCACCTCTCTAGGTGTTTCTTTGGCACCTCTCTAGGTGTTTCTTTGGCACCTCTCTAGGTGTTTCTTTGGCACCTCTCTAGGTGTTTCCTTGGCACCTCTCTAGGTGTTTCTTTGGCACCTCTCTAGGTGTTTCTTTGGCACCTCTCTAGGTGTTTCCTTGGCACCTCTGTAGGTGTTTCTTTGGCACCTCTCTAGGTGTTTCTTTGGCACCTCTCTAGGTGTTTCCTTGGCACCTCTCTAGGTGTTTCCTTGGCACCTCTGTAGGTGTTTCTTTGGCACATTTACATTTACATTTAAGTCATTTAGCAGATGCTCTTATCCAGAGCGACTTACAAATTGGAGTTTCCTTGGCACCTCTCTAGGTGTTTCTTTGGCACCTATCTAGGTGTTCCTTGGTGTTTCTTTGGCACCTCTCTAGGTGTTGCTAGGTGTTTCTTTGGCACCTCTCTCGGTGTTCCCTTGGCACCTCTGTAGGTGTTTCTTTGGCACCTCTCTAGGTGTTTCCTTGGCACCTCTCTAGGTGTTTCTTTGGCACCTCTCTAGGTGTTTCTTTGTCACCTCTGTAGGTGTTTCTTTGGCACCTCTGTAGGTGTTTCTTTGGCACCTCTCTAGGTGTTCCCTTGGCACCTCTGTAGGTGTTTCTTTGGCACCTCTCTAGGTGTTTCTTTTGTACCTCTCTAGGTGTTTCTTTGGTACCTTTCTAGGTGTTTCCTTGGTGCTCTCTTTTCCTTTTGCCTTTGGTTGTTTTAGCAGAGAACTTGCCTGGTGATGGTGGAGTGCCTTTCGGAGGATGTGGCCAATCTCCATCATCGGCTCCGGATCTCCTCATCCACAGAAACCTTGTTGGTGCACTCCCACAGGTCCATGTTGCTGACCTTGAGTGCGTTCCTGCCCGATTACATTGCTGACGCATCCCAGATCTTACAACGCTTGGATAGGTATTTTACACAATCAGCTAACCACATCATGTTATAGCAATCTGGTGCCTGACGGCACACTCTTTAACGTGACACGCAACCATTGGCTGATGCAATGTCATGGGACCACGACCAATGAGGTGATTCAATTAAGGTGGCCTGGTTACCCGAACAGTTTTCACCTGGCTGCCTCCCGGGTATGAGCCGTGTGCCCCACTCAAAGCTGATGGTGAAGTAGGCTCAAAACAAAGTGACGTATGTCAGGCACGTGGAGTTATGATTTAAGATTCAGAGTTTTCACGTTTAAGGGTTTGATTTTGACAAAATCACAATATTTGCGTTACCTGCCTTGAAAATGTAAATATTTATTTTATGGAAATGACATGCTCCTGGACGATGCACCATGCTGCCCCCCCCAGTCACGATACGGGCCATAACTCGGTGCACCATGCTGCCTTGTTGAAAATCACCAGGAGGAGCAGATTACTGTTCGGTTTGTCAAGGTGTCACGCCCTGGTCGAAGTATTTTGTGTTTATCTTCATTTATTTGGGTCAGGCCAGGGTGTGACATGGGTTTTTGTATGTGGTGTGTATGTATTGGGATTGTAGCTTAGTGGGGTGTTCTAGTTAAAGTCTATGGCTGTCTGAAGTGGTTCTCAATCAGAGGCAGGTGTTTATCGTTGTCTCTGATTGGGAACCATATTTAGGCAGCCATATTCTTTGAGTTTGTCGTGGGTGATTGTCCTTAGTGTCCTTGTTCCTGTCTCTGTGTTAGTTTACACAAGTATAGGCTGTTTCGGTTTTCGTTACGTTCTTTGTTTTGTAGTGTTTGTAATTGATTCGTGTTTTACGTTTGTTTATTAAACATGGATCGCAATCTACACGCTGCATTTTGGTCCGACTCTCCTTCACCACAAGAGAACCGTTACACAAGGGCTGCTCCTCCCTCACCCCCCAGTCACGATACGGCCATAACTCGGTGCACCAAGGTTCAGCATAATCAAACTCCCACAGTGTCTGCCCATCTGATTCAGGGATGGGCAACTCCAGGTCTTAGGGGCCTGATTGGTATCACAGGTTCTCAGCGCTAGCGAACACACCTGACAAAACTAATTGTATTCTAAACTGGAGACCATGATTAGTTGATTACTGGAGTCAGGTGTGTATCAGCTGGGGTAATAGTGTGTCACCAGAGGACTGGAGTTTCACATCCCTGTTAGGATCTGTTATAGACAAATATGGCCTTTGGCATGGAATAAATAGCCGAGCCAGAAGCGAGACAATCCACTCGCTGTTATTTTTCTGGTTCAATTGAAGTCAAATGAACTAAGCAGAACAAAGCTAGAGAGCCAACACGTTAAGCTGACAGGAACTGGCGATTTTATTCCCCCAATGGTAAACGTCCTGAGTGAACTGTTCACTTATCCAACATCTTCCACTGAGCAATACAGATTTTCCCTTTGAAGATATTTTTAAAAAAAAAATCATTTTGAAAATATCAAATGTAACATTCTCGCTTTTCAACAATCAATTGGAAAATCTCAACAGTTTCATATTTGACAAGCAAGTATAATCTTTGTCTGAGCAGGTTTAAGGCTGTTTCCTGCCATGTGTAATATTATAATTTCACCCTCCATTTGCATAATTGTGCATTAAACGAGTATCATTAAACAAACTGGTAAAAATAACACTTCCTTATGAATCATTTATTAACACCTTGAAGTTCAGGAGCTGCGGAGAAAGTGGAGTTTCATGACAACCATGGACGACATCCCAAACTGCACACTATTCCCTATATAAAGTGGAGTTTCATGACAACCATGGTTGACATCCCAAATGGCACACTATTCCCTATATCAAGTGGAGTTTCATGACAACCATGGACGACCTCCCAAATAGCACACTATTCCCTATAATAAAGGCCAAAACCTATTTGCGAAACAGGGTCAAAAACAATGCACTATATAGGGAATAGGGTTCTGGGTCTAAAGTAGTGCACTATATAGGGAATAGGGTTCTGGGTCTAAAGTAGTGCACTATATAGGGAATAGGGTTCTCGTCTAAAGTAGTGCACTATATAGGGAATAGGGTTCTGGGTCTAAAGTAGTGCACTATATAGGGAATAGGGTTCTGGTCTAAAGTAGTGCACTATATAGGGAATAGGGTTCTGGGTCTAAAGTAGTGCACTATATAGGGAATAGGGTTCTGGTCTAAAGTAGTGCACTATAATTAGGGAATAGGGTTCTTGTCTAAAGTAGTGCACTATATAGGGAATAGGGTTATGGGTCTAAAGTAGTGCACTATATAGGGAATAGGGTTCTGGTCTAAAGTAGTGCACTATATAGGGAATAGGGTTCTGGGTCTAAAGTAGTGCACTATATAGGGAATAGGGTTCTGGTCTAAAGTAGTGTACTATATAGGGAATAGGGTTCTGGTCTAAAGTAGTGCACTATATATAGGGAATAGGGTTCTGGTCTAAAGTAGTGCACTATATAGCGAATAGGGTGCCATTTAGGACTCAATCCCTGCGTTTTACTGAGCCAACAAACAAATTGGACCAATTTATAAAATAAGTATTTAAGGTGGATAATCAGAGACGGAGGTGGTAGTTAGCCCAGATCTGGGACTAGGCTAGGTGGTAGTTAGCCCAGATCTGGGACTAGGCTAGGTGATAGTTAGCCCAGATCTGGGACTAGGCTAGGTGGTAGTTAGCACAGATCTGGGACTAGGCTAGGTGATAGTTAGCACAGATCTGGGACTAGGCTAGGTGATAGTTAGCACAGATCTGGGACTAGGCTAGGTGATAGTTAGCCCAGATCTGGGACTAGGTGGTAGTTAGCCCAGATCTGGGACTAGGTGGTAGTTAGCCCAGATCTGGGACTAGGTGGTAGTTAGCCCAGATCTGGGACTAGGTGGTAGTTAGCCCAGATCTGGGACTAGGTGGTAGTTAGCCCAGATCTGGGACTAGGCTAGGTAGTAGTTAGCCCAGATCTGGGACTAGGTGGTAGTTAGCCCAGATCTGGGACTAGGTGGTAGTTAGCCCAGATCTGGGACTAGGCTAGGTAGTAGTTAGCCCAGATCTGGGACTAGGCTAGGTAGTAGTTAGCCCAGATCTGGGACTAGGTGGTAGTTAGCCCAGATCTGGGACTAGGTGGTAGTTAGCCCAGATCTGGGACTAGGTGGTAGTTAGCCCAGATCTGGGACTAGGTGGTAGTTAGCCCAGATCTGGGACTAGGTGGTAGTTAGCCCAGATCTGGGACTAGGTGGTAGTTAGCCCAGATCTGGGACTAGGTGGTAGTTAGCCCAGATCTGGGACTAGGTAGCCCAGATCTGGGACTAGGTCTTAGCCCAGATCTGGGACTAGGCTAGGTGGTAGTTAGCCCAGATCTGGGACTAGGCTAGGTGGTAGTTAGCCCAGATCTGGGACTAGGCTAGGTGGTAGTTAGCCCAGATCTGGGACTAGGCTAGGTGGTAGTTAGCCCAGATCTGGGACTAGGCTAGGTGGTAGTTAGCCCAGATCTGGGACTAGGCTAGGTGGTAGTTAGCCCAGATCTGGGACTAGGCTAGGTGGTAGTTAGCCCAGATCTGGGACTAGGCTAGGTGGTAGTTAGCCCAGATCTGGGACTAGGTGGTAGTTAGCCCAGATCTGGGACTAGATGGTAGTTAGCCCAGATCTGGGACTAGATGGTAGTTAGCCCAGATCTGGGACTAGATGGTAGTTAGCCCAGATCTGGGACTAGATGGTAGTTAGCCCAGATCTGGGACTAGGCTAGGTGGTAGTTAGCCCGGATCTGGGACTAGGCTAGGTAGTAGTTAGCCCAGATCTGGGACTAGGCTAGGTGGTAGTTAGCCCAGATCTGGGACTAGGCTAGGTGGTAGTTAGCCCAGATCTGGGACTAGGCTAGGTAGTAGTTAGCCCAGATCTGGGACTAGATGGTAGTTAGCCCAGATCTGGTCTAGGCTAGGTGGTAGTTAGCCCAGATCTGGGACTAGATGGTAGTTAGCCCAGATCTGGGACTAGGCTAGGTGGTAGTTAGCCCAGATCTGGGACTAGGCTAGGTGGTAGTTAGCCCAGATCTGGGACTAGGCGGTAGTTAGCCCAGATATGGGACTAGGCTAGGTGGTAGTTAGCCCAGATATGGGACTAGGCGGTAGTTAGCCCAGATCTGGGACTAGGCGGTAGTTAGCCCAGATCTGGGACTAGGCGGTAGTTAGCCCAGATCTGGGACTAGGCGGTAGTTAGCCCAGATCTGGGACTAGGCGGTAGTTAGCCCAGATCTGGGACTAGGCGGTAGTTAGCCCAGATCTGGGACTAGGCGGTAGTTAGCCCAGATCTGGGACTAGATGGTAGTTAGCCCAGATCTGGGACTAGGCTAGGTGGTAGTTAGCCCAGATCTGGGACTAGGTGGTAGTTAGCCCAGATTTGGGACTAGGCTAGGTGGTAGTTAGCCCAGATTTGGGACTAGGCTAGGTAGTAAAGTAGTTAGCCCAGATTTGGGACTAGGCTAGGTAGTAGTTAGCCCAGATCTGGGACTAGGTGGTAGTTAGCCCAGATTTGGGACTAGGCTAGGTGGTAGTTAGCCCAGATTTGGGACTAGGCTAGGTGGTAGTTAGCCCAGATCTGGGACTAGGCGGTAGTTAGCCCAGATCTGGGACTAGGCGGTAGTTAGCCCAGATCTGGGACTAGGCGGTAGTTAGCCCAGATCTGGGACTAGGCGGTAGTTAGCCCAGATCTGGGACTAGGCGGTAGTTAGCCCAGATCTGGGACTAGGCGGTAGTTAGCCCAGATCTGGGACTAGATGGTAGTTAGCCCAGATCTGGGACTAGGCTAGGTGGTAGTTAGCCCAGATTTGGGACTAGGCTAGGTGGTAGTTAGCCCAGATTTGGGACTAGGCTAGGTGGTAGTTAGCCCAGATTTGGGACTAGGCTAGGTAGTAAAGTAGTTAGCCCAGATTTGGGACTAGGCTAGGTAGTAGTTAGCCCAGATTTGGGACTAGGCTAGGTGGTAGTTAGCCCAGATCTGGGACTAGGCTAGGTGGTAGTTAGCCCAGATCTGGGACTAGGCGGTAGTTAGCCCAGATCTGGGACTAGGCGGTAGTTAGCCCAGATCTGGGACTAGGCAGTAGTTAGCCCAGATCTGGGACTAGGCGGTAGTTAGCCCAGATCTGGGACTAGGCTAGGTGGTAGTTAGCCCAGATCTGGGACTAGGCTAGGTGGTAGTTAGCCCAGATCTGGGACTAGGCTAGGTGGTAGTTAGCCCAGATCTGGGACTAGGCTAGGTGGTAGTTAGCCCAGATCTGGGACTAGGTGGTAGTTAGCCCAGATCTGGGACTAGGTGGTAGTTAGCCCAGATCTGGGACTAGGTGGTAGTTAGCCCAGATTTGGGACTAGGCTAGGTGGTAGTTAGCCCAGATTTGGGACTAGGCTAGGTAGTAGTTAGCCCAGATCTGGGACTAGGTGGTAGTTAGCCCAGATTTGGGAATAGGCGGTAGTTAGCCCAGATCTGGGACTAGGCGGTAGTTAGCCCAGATCTGGGACTAGGCGGTAGTTAGCCCAGATCTGGGACTAGGCGGTAGTTAGCCCAGATCTGGGACTAGGCGGTAGTTAGCCCAGATCTGGGACTAGGCGGTAGTTAGCCCAGATCTGGGACTAGGCGGTAGTTAGCCCAGATCTGGGACTAGATGGTAGTTAGCCCAGATCTGGGACTAGGCTAGATGGTAGTTAGCCCAGATCTGGGACTAGGTGGTAGTTAGCCCAGATTTGGGACTAGGCTAGGTGGTAGTTAGCCCAGATTTGGGACTAGGCTAGGTGGTAGTTAGCCCAGATTTGGGACTAGGCTAGGTGGTAGTTAGCCCAGATCTGGGACTAGGCGGTAGTTAGCCCAGATTTGGGACTAGGTGGTAGTTAGCCCAGATCTGGGACTAGGCTAGGTGGTAGTTAGCCCAGATCTGGGACTAGGTGGTAGTTAGCCCAGATTTGGGACTAGGCTAGGTGGTAGTTAGCCCAGATTTGGGACTAGGCTAGGTAGTAGTTAGCCCAGATCTGGGACTAGGTGGTAGTTAGCCCAGATTTGGGACTAGGCTAGGTGGTAGTTAGCCCAGATTTGGGACTAGGCTAGGTAGTAGTTAGCCCAGATTTGGGACTAGGCTAGGTAGTAGTTAGCCCAGATCTGGGACTAGGTGGTAGTTAGCCCAGATTTGGGACTAGGCTAGGTGGTAGTTAGCCCAGATTTGGGACTAGGCTAGGTAGTAGTTAGCCCAGATTTGGGACTAGGCTAGGTGGTAGTTAGCCCAGATCTGGGACTAGGCGGTAGTTAGCCCAGATCTGGGACTAGGCGGTAGTTAGCCCAGATCTGGGACTAGGCGGTAGTTAGCCCAGATCTGGGACTAGGCGGTAGTTAGGCCAGATCTGGGGCTAGGCGGTAGTTAGGCCAGATCTGGGACTAGGTGGTAGTTAGCCCAGATCTGGGACTAGGCTAGGTGGTAGTTAGCCCAGATCTGGGACTAGGTGGTAGTTAGCCCAGATTTGGGACTAGGCTAGGTGGTAGTTAGCCCAGATTTGGGACTAGGCTAGGTAGTAGTTAGCCCAGATCTGGGACTAGGTGGTAGTTAGCCCAGATTTGGGACTAGGCTAGGTGGTAGTTAGCCCAGATCTGGGACTAGGCTAGGTAGTAGTTAGCCCAGATCTGGGACTAGGTGGTAGTTAGCCCAGATTTGGGACTAGGCTAGGTGGTAGTTAGCCCAGATCTGGGACTAGGCGGTAGTTAGCCCAGATCTGGGACTAGGCGGTAGTTAGCCCAGATCTGGGACTAGGCGGTAGTTAGCCCAGATCTGGGACTAGGCGGTAGTTAGCCCAGATCTGGGACTAGGCGGTAGTTAGCCCAGATCTGGGACTAGGTGGTAGTTAGCCCAGATCTGGGACTAGGCTAGGTGGTAGTTCACACGCTGCTCCATCTGTGATGGTTGATACAGCTCCCTGGACTTTGTTGACATCGCTGATGCAAGCCCACTGGCCGTCCACAGACTCCTTCCACAGAGTCACCTAGAGACAGGCAACGACAGTCACAATTAAAGACAAACAAGGGGATCATTTGTAACAGCACTCGCTGTGGATAAAAGCTTCTGCTAAGTGAGTGTGAATTATACATATAGCTGCAGATCAAAATGTTACCCATTTCTGGCATTTCACCAATAAAATCATTGCTTTCATATTTTTTTTCGCTTACAACATTTATGACAGAAAATGTAAAAAGGTTTATATAGTGAAAGAGCAAACAATTCAAACCTGACCTTGGTGTGTGTGTGTGTGTGTGTGTGTACTGACCTTGGTTGCTTGGTGTCTTGGTGTCTTGGTGTGTGTGTGTGTGTGTGTTTGTGTGTACTGACCTTGGTGTCTTGGTGTGTGTGTGTGTGTACTGACCTTGGTGTCTTGTGTGTGTGTGTACTGACCTTGGTGTGTGTGTATGTACTGACCTTGGTGTCTTTGTGTGTGTGTGTGTGTCTTTGTGTGTGTGTGTGTGTGTGTGTTGACCTTGTTATCCCCTCCAGTCAGGATGTTTCTGGTGATGGACCAGCTGACACGCCACATCGTTGAACTTGTGGAGCAGTTTATCCGTCCAGATGAAGGGTCGTCACACGTCCAGATGAAGGGTCGTGACACGTCCAGGTGAAGGGTCGTGACACGTCCAGGTGAAGGGTCGTGACACGTCCAGGTGAAGGGTCGTGACACGTCCAGGTGAAGGGTCGTGACACGTCCAGGTGAAGGGTCGTGACACGTCCAGGTGAAGGGTCGTGACACGTCCAGGTGAAGGGTCGTGACACGTCCAGGTGAAGGGTCGTCACAAGGTCCAGATGAAGGGTCGTCACAAGGTCCAGATGAAGGGTCGTCACAAGGTCCAGATGAAGACCCCGCCGTCAAGAGAGAGTTTTTTGTTATGAGATAAATGTCAAGCAGACAAGACCACAACAAAAAAACTGTTTTATTTTAAACTGCCGTTCACGAGGGTCCCAACAGACCTTACAAGATGATCGAACGTGGTTATGTGTTCAACCCTATTTAAATTCAGGAAGTGACATTTATTTAAGAGCGAAAACATCTCTATTGTAAATAAAACTGCCACTTTTTCAAATTGTTGGAATTGACAGAATGAACTAAACTGGAATTGACCTTCGGCAGTTTGTTGGTCGTATGAGACGAGCCTGAATCAAACACAACACTGTTTTTCTCTGATAGTAGTAGAGACGTACCTGGGTAGTCCCTATGGAGGGAGCCCAACCTACATCTCTGACCCAATCACTGTGAGCCTCCAGCTTCTGGTCTTCCTTCCATTGGCCATCCTCCTCTCTAAGAAAGAAGACATACAAACCTGTCTGGCAGCCATTTTAATAAAATTCTTCCCTTACCATATGAACCTATTTAGTAACACTTTCCGTGAAGTGGCTCACGCTATTTCATCATGTTGCTATTGTAAGTGAATATTTTCTGTAGTTTTATAGAACTATAGCGGTGCTGTGCATTTAAACATTAACAGAGAAGACCCCCTTCACTTACTTCCAGAGCTTGACCAGGTTGTCACAGCCTCCTGAGACAAACCTCTTGGTGCAGTTGGGTTTCTGACCCGATGGCTGGTCTATCAGACCACCTGGCACCACCGTTGGAGCTCACTGCATTACAGCCAATCTGACAGGACAGAGGGAGGACATTGGGTTGTTACAACACACAGTCACATTGACAGACTGTTTTAAAAAAAAAAAGAAGCCTGTTCATACATACAACATGTCTAACAATTCAAACGTTGACTACTTTAGTCTGAAACATTCATGTTTTATTCATACGAACACAGCATACTGTTATGAGAATAGAAAGCTGTAGGGTTTTACGTCAGACCACACAGTGATAAAGTACATTAATTTAAACCGTAAACGTTGTTCTCACTGTGTTACTGATCTTCTTAATGTCCCACTGTTGATCCCCTGGACACAGCCCTTAGCCGTGATATATTGGCCATATACCACAAACCCCCGAGGTGCCTTATTGCTATTATAAACTGGTTACCAACATAATTATACCAGTAAATAATCTTTTTTTTTGTCATACCCGTGGTATACGGTCTGTTATACCACGGCTTTCAGCCAATAAGTATTCATGGCTCGAACCACCCGGTTTATAACAACCAATAACGTACAACAAAATTCACAGATCTTTAACATCAACTCAAATCAAATGTATTTGTCACATACACACGGTTAGCAGATGTTAATGGTCACATACACACGGTTAGCAGATGTTAATGGTCACATACACACGGTTAGCAGATGTTAATGGTCACATACACATGGTTAGCAGATGTTAATGCGAGTGTAGCGAAATGCTTGTGCTTCTAGTTTCGAGAATGCAGTAATAACCAACGAGTAATCTAACCTAACAATTCCACAACTACTACCTTATACACACAAGTGTAAATGGATAAAGAATATGTACATAAAGATATATGAATGAGTGATAGTACAGAGCGGCATAGGCAAGATGCAGTAAATGGTATCGAGTACAGTATATACCTATGAGATGAGTAATGTAGGGTATGTAAACAAATGTAAACAAAAGTGGCATAGTTTAAAGTGGCTAGTGATACATGTATTACATAAAGATGCAGTAGATGATATAGAGTACAGTATATACATATGAGATGAGTAATGTAGGGTATGTAAACATTATATTAAGTAGCATTGTTTAAAGTGGCTAGTGATACATGTATTACATAAAGATGCAGTAGATGATATCGAGTACAGTATATACATATACATACTGGTATGTTTCCCAGAATACATTATTGCCCATTTTCTTTACAGTCCACAGAAATGCTTATTTTGCTTGCCTTTTAACCTAACCCCCTGAAGCACAGGGTCAGGGGTCAGCCAAGGTTCCGTCCCCCTGGAGCAATTAAGGGTTAAGTGGTTACAGGAGAGGCTCTTACCTGAAGAGTCGTGTTCAGTGACCTCGTACATTTTGTCCAAAGTACCGTTCCTCCTCCTTCCAGACGATCAGCTTCCTGTCGCGGGAACACAAGGCCAGGATGTTGCAGTACATGGGGCTGAGCCCAGGCCACCTGCCACACAGGACCCTCGTGACTGTGGCGAGAGAGAAAATTATAAAACACCAACATTTATACTTCCCTCCGTGTGAGTTTGAAAATGTGAAAAAAAAGTTCCAACATCACAATCACATGTTATCCTACTAGGCTGACACATGGTAGAAATCTATTTTATATATAACTAGGTTAAATAACTAATAAAGGCTGAAATATGGTAGAAATCTATTTTATATATAACTAGTGTCAGGACCCGGGTCTCCGGAGTGAGAAA